>NW_020955421.1:32305-155585 GCF_003031625.1 Empidonax traillii | reverse complement strand
AGCTAACCTGCCAGCCAGGGAAGAGAGCAAGCCCAGCTCTAGGCTCCATCCTCAATGGGCCATCTGTTTGCGTAGGGATCCAGTTTCAAGGGAAGGGCTGCAGAGTATTCTGGCAAAGATACTTCATGACTATATGGCTGTGCTGCATAATGGGGATTTGGTCTTCGGCAATTGAGGTCTGCTGCTTGGGTAAGTGGTTCTATTATTACTATTATCTCAGCTGGAATTTGACTAGGAGGCTAAAAATGCCACTCTCAAACATTCCAAATATGCAGCAAAACCTAATATTTTCTATTGGTTCCCATTACTTTCCAGTAGGAGTGGGTGTATATGTACAGAGATGTCTGACATAAAGGGGAGAGAACACAGAATGGGAGATGTCCCTTCTTTCAGCATTTTCTTTCTCAATCCATTAAGTATGTGATAGAGAGATTGGATCATCAAACACAACTCACCCTCAAGTCAGGCAGCTAGGAGTTTTGTGAGAGTGCATGCCAGTCAGGTATCTGAATTACCTGAGCTGAATTCTACCCAAAATCAAATCTGCTTTTTAGAGCAGTAGATTTTAATATAGATAAGTTTCTATTACTTGTAGTATTTCCTTTCACTTCTTTCCTCTTTGGAAATGTGTTTACTTGCTGTTGTTTTCATTTGCTGTGACCATCAATAGTATTTTTACACGTATTTGAAATATTTGTCCTTAATGGTCCCAAACTCTGAAGCTAAAAATGCTATTAAGTGCCGAAAATCCTTTGTTTTATTAATGTTCTCTAGAGTTAGATAATCCCTATGATCCTCCTGTCTAAAACTGCTCTGGAACAGATACCTGATGAATTTCAAACAATGAAAAGGCCAACATTTTAGCTAAGCTCCTGATCTATCTCATGTTTAAAACTCATCAATTTGCTTAGCACATTTGCTAGCTTCCTGATTTAAGATTGGAGAAAAAAAGAAGCAAGATTGAAAACTCCATGTTCATATGTCATGAGACTCTAAGATAAATGAGAATGAAAAATAAAACTGAAATAAAACTGAAGAATGTATTTACTGCTGATTTCTTTACATTTGTAATCCAAATTCTAGGTGGGAAAAAAAAGAAATTTCTTTTAGTATGAAATTATGCACTGTTCAGAATACTTTAATCCAAATATACTTAAGAAGGTACAATATTTAATTACACTTTCCATTTAGATCATCATTAGCAAAGCAATAAGATATGTTTGTTTTAACTAGATGTAAAGGAAGTGTTCATATCCTTAGACTGTAATGATGGTACCTCTGTCTCAGTAAGTATCACTCCATACTAAAGAGCTGTCTAATATGTCAAAATACTAAATGCAGTT
Source organism: Empidonax traillii (assembly GCF_003031625.1). NCBI lineage: Eukaryota > Metazoa > Chordata > Aves > Passeriformes > Tyrannidae > Empidonax > Empidonax traillii. Next base: position 154,242 of record NW_020955421.1, on the reverse strand, counting down.
CTAACACTTAAAAATTAAATAATTAAATTATATTTCAAAACTGATAAATATGTGACTCCATTTCAGTTACTCTTAATTCTGCCAAGCTTGCATCATTTGCGCTAAAATCATCCAGAGGTGTTTATAGAATTGGCTTTTTTTCTTCTTTTTTTTTTTTTTTTTTTTTTTTTTTTTTTTTTTTTTTTTTTTTTTTTTTTTTTTTTTTTTTTTTTTTTTTTTTTTTTTTTTTTTTTTTTTTTTTTTTTTTTTTTTTTTTTTTTAATTTTTTATTTTTTTAATTTATTTTTTTAAATATTTTGCTGAGGTGAGCTGCCCATTATGCAATCAAAGAAATGCTGGTGCTGTCTAAATTTGTCTTCCTAGTGCCCAGGCTTTTTGATAGAGTTACATAATTGCATACTAGTTTTTTTCCACTGAGCATTGCTTCATCCAGGGTAGAGGAAGGATGCACTTCAGGAAATAGATCAGGACTGTGCAGTTACAAAAAGCCCTCCTTGTCACTGTCACAGGCCCTCTGGAGTCATTTGCTGCAGAAGACATCAGGTGTACAGCAAGTGAGGACAGAGACCTTGAGATGGGATGAGAGGAGAGCAGCAAAATGATGCAGCAGGCTTGAAATAACCTACTTCTCACAGCTAAATAGTTAAGTTAGAATGCTGCATTAGCACAACTATGCTTCTTCTTGCATTCAAATTGTTCATTCCTGTCCTAGATATCTCTCAAATATCTGCTATATACCACGTAGACACACATAATTGTGTGATCCTTATTTTCTAAATATTTCCTCTATTGAGGCTCTAGGATCTGATTTGCAGAAATTGTGTACATTCACAGCTGCCATGGCTGTCTGTGGGATGCTGCTTTGAACATCTAAACTGCTGTGTAATTCTCAGTACTTCAAAAAATCAGGTTCTTTGATTGAATGTGAAAATTAGTGAGCACTTTGGACATTTGTATCTGTGTGCCTCAGTTCTCAATCTGTAAAATGGGGATGATAATTTCATCAGATGGTTGTGGAAGTAGTCATTAGTCTAAGTAGAGCACTCAGATCTACACTGACAAGTACCAGAAAAAAAAAAAGCCACAGGAAATGAATAACTCTGTATTCAGAGCAGGGTTTAAATAACGTGCAGTAAGTAATGTGTTGAACCACTCATTGGGCATAAACGAGAAAACAACTATTGAATAGTTGCTCATTACATGGACATTTGCCACTCTTTGAGCAGAGAGCAACAGTAAAGAAAAAACCACTACATGAACCTGTAATTAAAGTCTGCGTCAAAATCCAAATGCAAAAAAGGCATCTCACTATATTTGCTTTAGAAACTATTATACTGAAATTCCTTCACTTCTGACTGCTTTACTCTATGCTCTTCCTCCTTTTGTTTCTTTTCCTACATTAAAAATTTGGGCTACAAAAACTGCTATGACTTTTTGGTGAATTTTATATCTCCCAAAGCAGCTGGAAAATAACATTTGAAATTACTTATGTAATGTTTACCTGGTCTCTGGACTGCTTTGCTTAACTTGGAAGAGTGATATGAGTAAAATGTGGACAAAATATGTTTCTGATTCATCGACTCCTATGCCTATTTTTTCATAAGCCATTTAACATGAGAGATGGATTTCATTTCCTGTGATCCTAATTTTGTTTGTGCAATCCAGTGTAGGCCTCCCATCCATCCTAAAACAGAATTTGAGGAAGATGACTCTGTGACTGTCAATATACAGTATGGAAATATACTCATGCATACCAAATAAAAATCTCATTTTTACTTTGAAGTTTGTTTAAGTACTGTTGACACAACATTTGGGAATATAATCAATGAATTGCTATAGAAACATTTTGTTGATATAGTTGCAACAGTTACAGGCTGCAGAACTGTTTTCACAGAAAAAAAATAGTGAAACTGTTTTGACAGTTTTAGTCCTTTGACAGTAACGTGCCACTGCAAATGTGCTATACTTCAGTCAATGAATAGAAAGATGCACCTTACAAATCACTGACATGCACCTCTTAAAATATAGCAATGTTTTTCCCTAAGTTTTGGCCATTTGATTTAATTCTGTCACGTGATAGAATAAAATACCTTTCACATTGATTTATTCCAGACAGACAACTTATCTAAAATCAGCATATTTAAATATATTACACAATGCAAATAAGCAAAGCGTTTGCATCAAACTTCCTAGAATTGACAACAAATGTTCATGATCTCATGAAGTTTCTTTCCAACTCTGAATGAACTGAAATGTGGGTAATATCACCTATCCAGAAAAGAATTTATACTACTGCAGTTTAGAAATCTACTGTTTATACTTTGACTTTCTGACAACCAATTTCATCTCACTTCACAGTCAATGAAAACATTTTAGAACTCTGTCTAGCATGTTGGGATGCCTATTTCCACATGAGATAGACAACACCCAAAAATTCTTATTTCTTGGTTTATTATGAGAAGCTCAGGGAATCTGGACAGAAAAATGCACATTTGGTCATGATTTCCCAAATTGTTGTTAAATCAATAGCTACAGTATTAGTAAATTAAGCTAGTGATCTGCATGAGCAGTAAAATACCTACATTTAGACTGATAACTTATTTGAATGGTCCCTGCTGCAGGTAGGATCAGGGCCAGTTGGCATTACCCAACTAGTCCTTCGGTACAAAGGTGGAGTCAGCATGTGGCCCAGCCTAAGTGTGAGACAGCAAATCCAACATCACCTAATTTACAAGTGTTCATGTGGTTTATGTATACTGTATCCCATCACATGTATCCCTGTAAGTCAAAGACATCCGTTCTGCTCTTCAAAGGGACTTTATTAGCTGGATACAGGTAAAACATGGCAATAACAAGGGCAAAATACTAAATCTCTGGAGTTATAAATAAATTTTGGTATTTCTCTTCTAGTAACAGTCATGCTATCTTTCTCAAGTAGGATTTGAGTATTTAAACATATTTTTAATGAGCCCTGCTCTTGCAAGTACATGTTTATGGTTAGGTATACTAAGTAAAATATCTTTGAGGTGGTAATGTTATCTATCGTGTGAATAGGACTAATATATGGCTTCCTGGGTAGCAGATATTACTCAGATAGGTACATGTCCTAATTTCTCTTTCTTTTATTTCTCTGTGTGTGATAATCTGAGATGAGCAGTAAATGCACCAGGAAAGCAAATCTCCTTCTAACGCGATTAAGTTTCAAGTAAGTGGAGATATATCCAGGGAATCTGTTTGGTACATTTCAACTACCAACACAAAGAGGGATCAAGCTAAAGAAAAGGACTGAGGTGCAGGCTGGAATTCATAATATTTCAGCTATTTGAACAGTAACATCCTAAATCTCATCTTGTATATTCTATGAAGGATCCAGACAGTACTGGTAACAGTGTCTCAGATATTTCAGACTGTAATATGCATACTAAATTTAGAACAGGCAGGTAATGGTAAAATCCAGTAAATATATATACTTTCTTATGTACAGCAATATATATTGACATATCTGATCCATGAGAAAAAATGAAAAGAAGATAGAGGGTCATATTAAGTGAGACAAAGCCAAATCAGCCAAAGGCCATATTTTGGAATGAAAGGGTAATAAGATAGGCAGGCAGAGAGTGGATTAAAAAAGAATGATGATAATAGAGACAGTAGGGAAATGTGCTGTAATTCTGAGTTCTGCAGCTACAAAGATTAGAATGCAAAGGTGATAACAGTAAGCAGTTTCCATTCAATGCTTTATATTCTTCGTTTCTAGCTGGGCTGCTATTATTTATCATCTATTTGCAGTTTCATATTCCTTTCCCTTTCTGTCTGTCAAATCCATCCCCCCCACCCCCTCCTGTTTTTTAACCTCTTCAACTTGCATCTTCACTTTTTATCATATGTTCCTGTTCATTCCGGATCATTCTTCCTTTTTCATTTCTTATAAATGGCTCTCTCAGCTCTGGTTGATGCTTGCCAGTTTGGTCTACATTATGGATATGACTCCAATTCTGAGCTTAAAATAAGAACAATTCATCAGAAATTTTTGGCTGTTCATTTTAAAAGAAACTCTTGGAACCAGTCTTCCTATGTCACTAGCTTAACCCTTAACACTGCTGATTTGGGTTTTCTTGGGAGAAATCGGAATGAAATTGCTTCTGGAAGCCTGAGGTGTGATGAGGACTTTCACGAAGAAGAAACATGTCCAAGTTTTACTGTGGCATATGTAGCACATACTTCAGTAATTTTAGTAGGTTTTAAGTAGGGGTGCAAAGCATTTTGCCAACAGACTGCCAATACTTAGAACAAGTTAGGTCTTTTGCTAAAAAAATATTCCAAAAATAGGGAGGCAGAAAAGCATATTTGTTAATAATTATTGGTTTAGAGGCAGCATTTGCTTGCACTTATAGCTTATGATGGTGAGTTAATTGATCTATAAGTTTGCTTCTGACATGCAAATTAACTCTGTACAAGAAATTATATAGTATGGTCCTTGCTCTTAGATTAAAAAACCCTCACAAAACAAAACAAAAAGAAGATCCAGAAAATTAAATAAGACAGAAATAAACAGAAAAAAATGGGCAAAATGCCAATCCATACGTAGAACTAGTGAGGGTAAAACAGTCAAATTAAATTCTACCTAGATACCTGCTATACCTAATATTAAGCACTCAAAAGCTGGAGTCTATGAAAGCAAAGGTCATTTCTATAATTTTAACAGCAAAAAGCTTTCAGTTAACACGTATATTGAAAGTACTGACTATATAAATCTTTCAAAGTTAGAACATTTGTGAAATATATTAAATCAATACAATTTACTCGGAAAAAAAGCTTAAATGTACAATCTTACAAAGGTGAAACATGTTCATGTCACCATTATTCTGTGATAACTCAGTTCTTAATGCATTCAACTGTGAACTGCCTACTGAATAGAAACAATGGCTCATAATGGCAAAATCCATTTTCAGATCAAGTGAAGAAAAGACAATTTACGTGTCACCTCTACTCCACTGCCTGGTATTGTCATTAAAGAAACAATCGATATTGCTCATTTGTGAATTAAGTATGTGAATATATAAAAGCATTAACATTTGTCAAACTCTAACCCTTTCAGTACATTCGGGGGTCTCACATTGTCCTCAAGTATTCAAAAACCTTGTGAAAGCTTTCCGATTAAAATCCTTTCTCTGCTTTCTCAAACTTTCAATTCCAAGTCACAGTAACAGAAAGATCATGGATATTACAGAGGACTTTGCTTGATAGACTGAAGCTGGTCACAGATTAATTGCAGGTCCAACATATTTATTGAGTGACTCATACCCAAAATCCACAACAGCTAGATTATGCTCTGTAGCCATGGGAGGGCTGATCCCAATGTTGTTTAGGTGAAGCCTATCAGGAATCTGAAGGACTCTTGGATTCCTGGACACAGTACTGGGACCCCACAGGGAGAATTCATGTGAAATATATGCTATTTGCAGGGCTGGCAATTCAGCTGCTTAAAATATTATTAAAATTATGTATGAGGGACTACTGTAAATCCAGGGCTTTCATGAGGATGAAACACTCAGTCCATCTAATTGTGACAGTGCAGGTAGCGTAATTCTGACTTTTCGCCGTTTTATCTGTGTTAAATCTTTCCATTATGCATTTATGTGAGGGTAGGTCTGCAATATTGCTTCTATATTTAACTACACTTATCCATCATCATTATTTAGCTAAGAAAGAGGAGTATTGTACCCTAGCTATAATCACCTTGGAGGGGGAGATTGTTGGTCTATTGTTTTATTTGTTTGGTTTGGTTTTGTGTGGTATGGTTTTGTTTGCTTGTTTTGTTTTTTTTTTCCCCCTCCAACCGACTACATACAGGACTAAATTTTTAGCTATTCATTTTCTGGCTGCAAGATGAATACTTGGTGAATCAATGCTACTAAACTCTCCTAAGAGCAAAAATATAGAATGGTTGCGTTCAATCTGTGTGTTTACTAGTAGTTAAATAATTGAAATATGTCCCTTACCCCAGCTAAATTTTGAATTGCTTTAAGGACTTGTTTGGGAGAGTTTAAGATGGCCCAGCCCAAAAATTATCAAGAAACATGTAAACATTTTAACGGTAGACAGCTAAGTTACAGTGACCTGGAGTTTACTAGCATAGACTCAAGGCTCAGAGTGGGAAAGGATACAAAGGCACAACCATTCCCAATACAGCTCTTTGACTATAAATACATGTAACAGTAGGAGCATTTCATAATACTAGGGATGTGCTGGGAAAGTTTGATATTTTTTTTTTTGGTTTTTGTTTTTGTTTAAAGGAATTTCATAATTCAGGCTGAAATTATTGATAGAAGACTTAGTAGCTGGAATTCTATTCCCTCTATTGTAAAGAGGGGAACAATAATGATAGTGATTCCTTCTCCTATGGGCAATACAAAATTTTCTGGAATAAATGTACTAAAAATAAGGCATAATATAAAATTTATTTCTATTTAACGGAATTCTGGGATCTATTTTGAAAAAAACCAAAAAAACCCAAAACAATCCTGAAGACTTTTGCTACAAATTCCTTTGGGGTAATATTAGATAAAAATTATGCTATAATCCAAGGTATATTCTTCCCAAGGGAGGACTGTACTTATCTGCAACACTTAAATATTTCATAGGAAGTGGCCAAAGTCACCCTTGGAAATTCTCTTTTTCCAAAAAAAAAAAAAAAAAAAAAAAACCCACAACTCATGGTGTGAGACATCTTCTACCAGAAAGGAACTCCAGCTATGGTCCTCCTGTATGTATCCAGCATAAACACCTGACTCATGGAGTCTGGGTGCCATGGGTCTGTTTTGTGCTCTTTGCAGACTGTCTCTTTCATCATGTGCCTTTTAAAGAGCTTAGATGTCTGACTGTATTCATTGAACCACTCAAGAGGCTAATTTTAGATATCATGAAATCTAAATTGGAAGCACCTAAGGGGCCTATTTGGGTCTTGTTTCTATTCTCTGAAATAAATATTTAAATCTTCCCAACATCTCTATAAGAATACAAAGAATTAAAACACAGCTTAATTCCAATTCATAAATACTATCATAATTCTAACTCACACATTATTTTCTCTCCTCTAAAAGCCTTTATAGTCTGACTTTGAATCATGACTTTAATAGGGGTATATTTCAAAGTAGTTTATCATACTTATTATGAAAGAGAATGCAAGCTAATATACCCATTGTAAAACATTCTAGTTTATTCCTCATGTCACCTTCACTGATGACTGCAAAGGCACAGCAGTTTTGACATTTTTCACTTGCTAAATCAATTTTGTTTGTAAGATCTTCTTCACTTTTTGCTTCACCAACCCCACAGACTGTCTTGTCTCCCTGATAATTCCTCAGAGCCTTAGACTCCTTTGTTACTGGAAGACGTAATTGACTGTCATTGTTTGACATCTTTGTTTGTGCCATAGACAAAGGGATCAAGTGCACACTCAGCAAGTTTGACAATCAGAACAAGTTGTGTGGTGTGGTTGACATGCTGGAGGACGGGATGCCATCCAGAGTGGCCTTGACAGGCTTCAGAGGTAGGCCTGTGACAAGCTCATGTAGTTCAACAAGGCCAAGTGCAAAGTCCTGAACCTGTCTCGGGACAAACCCAAGCACAAGTACAGCCTAGGCTGCGAATGTAATGAGAGCAACATTGAGGAGAAGGTCTTGAGTCTGTTGGTGGATGAGAAGCTCCACATAACCAAGTAATGTGCACTTGCAGCCCAGAAAATCAACCATATCCTGGGCTGAATCAAAAGCAGCGTGGACAGCAGGTCCAGGGAGGTGATTCTGCCCCTCTACTCCACTCTGGTGAGATGCCAGCTGGAGTACTGCACCCAGCTCTGGGAGCCCCAATATAAGAAGGACATAGACCTATTGAAGCAGGTGGAGGAGGGCCATGAAAATGATCAGAAAGTGGGAGCAAATCTCCTGTGAAGACAGACTGAAAAAATTGGGGCTCTTCAGTCTGAAGAAGAGAAGGTTCTGGTACCTTCCAGTACTTAAAGGGGGCTACAGAAGAGCTGGAGAAGGACTTTTCACAAGGGCTTGTAGTGATAGGACTAGAGGGAATGATTTTAAACTAAAAGAGAGTAGGCTTAATTATATATTACGAAGAAATTCTTGACATGAGGGCAGTGAGACACTGGAATTTGTTGCCCAGAGAGGAATTCCCCATTCCTGGAAGTGTTCAAGACCAAGTCTTATCAGTTTTTGAGCAACCTTGTGTCTTGGAAGGGTCCCGCCCATGGCAGAGGTGCTGGAACTAGATCTTTAGGGTCCCTTCCAACCAAACCCATTCTGTGATTTCATCTTCTCTTTGTATGCTATGTGCTCAAGTCTCCTGACAACTTTGATAGTCCTCCACCAGGTCCATTTCTATATTTTTTTTCCTTTATTGTGTTGGGATATAACTATACACAATATTCAGATGCCATCCCGTAAGTGTGAATAGAATGGAAGAATCAACCTCTACTTCCTGGCTTCACATCTGCTAGCACAGTCCTCTGTGTAGTTTGGTATCTTCACTGCAAGGGAACACTTGAGTCTCATTCATCTTCTTTGGCAAGACATCCAGTTCCTTTTCTGCAAAACTGGTCATCTTTCTGATCAGCTGTCCAGCAGCCACTATTGTTCCATGGGTTTATTTCATTACAGGTACAGGACTCTGCATTTGCCCTTGTTGAACTGTGTGAGGTTGTGATGGTTTTAATCTAGGCCTTCCCTGGTTACCAGTTTGTAACTAAGGAAGGGGCAGTGTTCCCAGTATTCCATATGATTTTTACGTAAATCGTGGTATAGATAAGAAGGGAGGAGCAGCCTTCATTCTTCTTCTCTTCCACCGAAGTTCAGGAACAGTGGGTCCCTCTGTTGGTCTCACTTATCTAAGGCTGAGGCCTGCAGCATCCACTGACCTGCCATGTGGAAGCTTGGGGAGTGCTGGCCGTGTGTGTGTGAATCCTGTTTCTTTCTAAGGGACGTGGTGAGATTTGTTTTACTAGTTATTTTACTAGTTCTCGGGTTTGATTGCGCATATCTATTCGGTGTCCCTTTTTGTTTCCTTTTGTCCCTTTTTCCCCTTTCCCTATCCCTTCGGGGGGTGTTTGGATTCCCGTTTGCTGTGTACATAGCATCTTAACTGTAATATACATAAAATATATATTTTTTTATATAACTAGCTTGATTTTTGGATTCTTCAATTTGCATAGGTTTTTTCCTTTGCCCTGGGGGAAGTAAAAAGGGGGAAGAGAGGGGCTGCTACTGGGGGGTTGGGCATTTGGCAGGGAGCCAAGTCACAACCATCACAGGGGTTACTGACAATCAGTTTTTGCAGTCTGTCAATGTATCTGAATAGCAGTCTCTCCACCAGTGTATTAATGACTTTCTACATTAGTTTTGTGTCCTTTGCAAACTGAGTTATTCATGAAGTTATTAAACAGTATTGGCCCCAGACACTGCCCTTAAGGAATCCTATTAGTAATTAACTGCAGTTAGACTTTTTTTTCTGATTATCACAACACTTTGAGCCCTGTGTTCTGACAGTGTTCAAGCCACCTTATAGGTTACCCATCCACTCGAACTCTCTTCCATTTCTGTACAAAGATACTATGGTCAAAAGTATGCTCATGGATGCTATGATTGTCCAAAGAATTGCTAAAGTCAAAGTAAACAACATCCACTGCACTCATCTCATCGATGAAGACAATCAACACAGAAGGCAAAGGTCTTCTGCGCACCACATGTTGTATCTCTTGGTGTGAGAGAAACAATTATTAGCTTATATATTTTATTTATTTCAAAATATCTGAAATGCTGAGGTTGTTTATATATATATAGTTTGAAGCTATATCAGCTGATGCAGTCTCTGGGGAGGCACAAAGGTATACATGACTATTTGAAGGTGCAAAAGTCACTGAAATAGTAAGAGAGGTAATCAAATACCGGTGGGGAATGGCCCTGAGGTAAATTATCCTCTGAAGCACACCTAAGTTTCATCTTCATAGAAAGCACTAGTTGCTTCACTCCAGGAGAGACTTTGAAACAGAATAGACAATTAAATGAATAGGTTTCTGAGAATAAACTAGGGAACTAAGTTAATTGACAATGTAAATGTACTTTTAGCTTAAAAACTCCTTATTACTATGTTATTAGAGGTTTTCTCTGCCAGGATTACTGGCAGAGGATGGCAGAATAGAAAGCCCAAGGATGCCTAGGGCAGCTCTCTGAATGTTTCAGTATAAAAAGAGCACCTAGAATATGTATTTTCAGGCATGCCCTAAGGTCCCTGGTATAGGGTGGTGTCAGAACCAAAGTTCTTTACAGTTAAACAAGAAGAATTTCAAACTTCTTTATATTATAATACAGAAATAGCTGGAAACTACTGATCCAAAAGAAGACAAAATCAAAAGCATTAGAATCTGACTTAATGGTTATACTGTTTACATCAAGGAACTTTTAAAATACTGCTATTTTTAATGGTTTGACCCAAAATAATTCTGCTAAAAGTATAAAGATGAACCAGATGCATGAAAACTGCAGAGTAGAGCAGGTGGAAAATCAAGTGTGAAATTGGCAAATTTTTGAGCTATATGTGAATTCTTGGGCTTTATTGTTAGACACTGTGTGAATAGAACAGAGTTGCTTAGGTTATGCCATCTAAACAGTGGCAATTTATCATGGTGGAGTAACAGGATCTTTAACCCAGATTTGAAAAATGTGCAAAATTATGATTTAATTGAACTAAGCAAGATAAAGCATGACCAATAAATGGCTTAGACCTGTAAAATAGGAATTTTACTAGGAGTAAAGATAAAATGGAATGTCTAATTTCCCAAGTAACCCATGGAATCCTTTCCTGCCATGTCTGCACAGAACAAAGGGGACAGGGCTATGGAATATTACAAGGACAGTTACGAAGACAAATTTATTACTGCTGCTCAGGTTTACTCTGTCATGTTGTGACAGTATAAACTTATAATCAGCAAGACTGGATGATATCATGTGTGAATGGAAAGAGTTGATTTAAAAAGTGGTTGCTAACATGTATCATCCCTGAACCAGGAGATCTCTATTTTGTGGTAAATTTACTATACTTACTGTGTTTTCAGATTCTATTTTGTGCAAACACATTTCCAGATGAGAATTATTGGATAAATCTAAAAATTATGTAATGAAAAAAAATATCTTTAATCAGAGAATCATAGAATGGTTTGGGTTGGAGGGGACCTTAAAGATCATTTTATTCCAACCACCTTGCCATGGGCCAGGACACGTTCCACTAGATCAGGTGCTCAGGGCCCCATCCAGCCTGGCCTTGAACACTTCCAGGGATGGGGCACCCACAGATTCTTTGGAGAACCTGTTCCAGAGCCTCACCACTCTTATTAATCACTCTCATTATTTACTGTTAAATAACATTATCTGCCTTAGATTTTTTGTTTGTTGTTGCTGTTGTCAGGCTGTACAAGGGGAAGATCACATTCGGAGGTATCGTGGTTTGCTCATTTCAGAGGCATACGCTGGGCAATCTTAACCCTTTTATAGTTTTGCTTATAAATCCAGAAATGTATAAGAACAAGTCATATGACACCTTTATTGATGTTATGAACCTGATTAGTTTTCAAAGCAAAAAAACAGTCATAAGAATCAGCTACACATCCTCAAGTCTACATTTTTGACTCCAGTTGTGTCAGTTGTAACCATACAGTTGGTAAACTAATTATCAAATAAAAAAAGTAACAGCTGAATCATAAAAAATAGTGTTTTGTGTGACACTGCAGTTTGTTCCTAATTATTTTTTACTTGAAAGCCTAAACACCTGCAGCAGGTGTTTCAGGTTTGCACTTTCTCTAGTGCACTTGATGTAGCTGGCTTACAGAACAAAAGAACAGCTGAAAACTAAGCAATGACACCACATAAAAAGTGCACCTGAAAATACAGTTGTGCACTTTTTTAGCAGAAACATTAGTAGTACAGGCTTCTGAAGGCATATCATGCCAGTGTGCAGCACCCATCATTCTCTCCCCTTAGATTACAAGGTTATCAATGAAACTGTCAGTCAGAGCTGTGCAGTTAATCTTGAGGAGCCAAAGCCACATCCCCACACTGTCCACATGCAAGGGAAACTGTCAGGGAAGAAAGGAAAATGACTGTAAGTCTAAATGCCACCAGGTTTAAGTGGCAGACCTTGATTCATACTAATGGGTATGTTTGACAGACTTCCTATATTCCCCAGAGAGAGCAGGTTTTGCTAAATTCCCTTCATTAAAAATTATGGATAACAGTGTTAAAGTCAAGTTTTTAAAAAATTAAGGGCATAGATAATTTTGTTACATTCTCACATACCTCCATGATGAAAATCATTGCAAAATACAATTGAAAATGGAAATATAAGGTTATATATCTTATGCACTACTGCCTTGATAAGTGATTTTTAGTTGTGCTGCACTTTTTAGGTTGTTTTCAAGCACCAAGCTTCATTTGAGATGCTGATTATTCCTAAAGAAACCTTCACAATTTATCACTGCTATACTATTAGTTTCTGCTATTTAGTTCCATATCTATATCTAAAGAACTGAAAAGGACTGATAAGGATTTAAATGTTATTTGAAGGCTGGAAATTTAGTTGGGGCATTAACTAAATTGTAAATGAGAGTAAACTGTGAGTAAAAGCTGTTACAGCCATGCTTGAAACGGCTAGCTTTTCCTTTACGTTGAGCTGTGACTGTTTTGGTGCTCACAATATGTGACTTTTGACAACATTTTCTGCATCTACCCCTTTGACTGTGAAGCTTTATTTTCTGGTGGAAACCAATGCCTTTTGCTTTATAACAGAGAAAGGAATCTCAACAGCATTAATGGTAGCCTAAGCATGTAATTTCTGTTAATGTTAAGGGGAACTTCATGTCTAATCTACCCTGCACAGCCCTAAAAAGTTACTTCAGTACATCTTTTTTTTTTTTTTTTTTTTTTTTTTTTTTTTTTTTTTTTTTTTTTTTTTTTTTTTTTTTTTTTTTTTTTTTTTTTAATTTTCCCCAGAGGTGCCATTTGTGATATTGCTTCTCACAGTGAGTTGATATGCAATTTTACTTTTTATGTTACAAGCAACAGCCACTGACATTTCTCTACCTAATTCATGTCACCATTATAAATAGTTACATGTGGAACTATTACATGAATGTACTATTTATACAAGAGTAGATGAGGAATCAAAGCCAATGTTTTCCCGTGAAGGAAGCAAAACCAGAAGCACATTTTTCTCTTAAACAGATGGGATCAATCAGTATAGGTTAATGTGTATTTTCAGTAATGCCTGTCCTTATTTTACCCTGTGGAACCCTCTTGTAGCTGATTTCAACAACATGAACTGCATTTTGAGGACACCTGGAAAGTAGACAGACAGGGTTACTCTTGTAAGCCAGATAGTCTTCTTAGGGATCCACAGGTTTACACGTTTTAAAAATTAGGAACACAGTTCTTAATTTTCAAAGACTGTAGTTAAAATTTTCTGCTCTTCAATTTGCATAATGACTTTTCACTACAATTTTACTGGTAGGTCACCAATTTAAAGATAGCTTTGGCCATTCCTAACAGATGGTTCTTTCAATCTGATGGAGAAATAAAATGATTTTCCAGCCTGACTGCAGTTTTAAGAAATAAAGTGCAGTTTCCAAAGAGTATGCTCAGTAAAAATCATCATAATCGATACCATGGCAATCTTCCTTAAAGAAGTCAAGCACTATCTGACTTGAGTCACATTCTCATCCTGAAGGGTATGACTCTAGAAAATAGTATTATGTACTATGGGATACTTCTAAATCTCTCTTTCATTATTTTTCTTCCCAATTCATTCATCCCTATTAAAAATTCATTGCAATACATATTGAGTGATTATTCCTTCAGAAAGGAAAAGCACTGACTTTTCAGATGCAAGTGTAGCCATTGTAAGGGAAAGAAACTGTTTTATATTCAAAAGATATTTGCAGTTACATACAGAGTTTAATCTAATTTAAGTAGCTAAGCATTAGCTGTTACAGTTCAAACTAATTACCTTAGGCTCCTAAATATGTGTGTTGAATCATCCTTGGGAATTACCTAGTTCTCTGTACTGACTAAAATAAATTTTTAGGTGCCCAAATTAGATAAGAAAACCCTATGCATTTTGTTTAGGCTGTTAAGTGCTGATAGTCATAGGTCAGTTCCTCTGTGTCCCCAAACACTGGGGCACAAGACAACGCTGGCAGTAATACCATTCAGATAAATTCACATGCGCTGACATGACATGACTGTGCAGTGTTAATGCATTCTGCCCCTCAGGTGGCTTACTAGCCTGTAGGCATATTCCTGCACTTCTAACACATTTGCTTTGGGACCAGAACTGGTTTGCACTATGCTGGTTTGGGTTGTATGTAGAGTTAGTAGTACTGAAAAAGCTGTATAATTTAGTCCCATCTGGGTGGCGAACTAGGTGTAAAGGCAGCTTCATTTGAGCATACAGACAGATATAAAAATATCCAGCTTTTATTTGAATACACATGAGGACTTATGGGAGCCCATTTAAGACTGCATTCAATGCACACAATTACAATTTTCCTTTACTCCTTAGATCCAGACCTTTCTTTCAAGTATTTCAGTAGAAGCTTTCTATATTGATGAAAGCATATTCTTCCCCATGTCAGGAGAGAGCTTGTCAGGAGATTAGGGATTGGGTTCTTGTATATCCAGCTTGAAAATAACTTTTGCAGCCAAGCATTTCAAATTGATTTGGCTGTTTCACTATTCCCCTGTTTTTATATACTACCATTTGCAAGCAATGAAAATAATCCTTTTTATTGTTTTTGACTCTGCTTCTTTTTCTTCTGGACATGAAATATAATGTTTTTGGTTTGTTCTGTTTTAAAAATCCCCCAAATCACTCTCCCCCAAAAAAACCTAGCAAGGAGGATCAGAGTAATGAAAACACAGTTTTCCCCTAGCCCATCTTCAAAGTATCATTCACACCCCTGGCTGAATCTTCTGTTATCTCTGTTGAAAGCATGGAGGTTATCAGACTCTCATTCTGTCTATGTACCATATTGATGGTAGGAAAGAATTTGGAGATCCTCTATTATTCCACAGATCTAGGCTCCTAATGAGAAGAAATTAGGATCAGTGGGAGAGTTATTTGATATAATGAATTCTTTGGAGAACTCTTAGGTACACTAGCATCTTTCCTCACTACCCTGAACTCTTTGTTTTTCTCTTTTTTTCCTAAACAAGATTTCTGACTGTGTCTCAATGCCCCTTTAGCCCTCCCAATCTCAAAAAATTAATGCTCAAATCTAAATCTTTGCTCCTCAGCCTTCCAACTTCATTGTTCCCTTAGATTTTCAGGATCTCTCCCATTGTATCAACTCCTATTTTAATTCTGTTCCTAAAGATGCTCCTCGGTTTCAAGTCCCCCAAAGAACCACTGGCCCCTCACTACAACCTTTTAATCTTGATTTCAGCTATTCCTGAATACTGTTCACATGCAGACTGAGCTTTTCTGTTCTACCCTTATAACCAGCTGGGAGAGCAGAAGCAAACAATGGCAGTAATGGCTCAGCAGAATGAACGTTTTCCCTTTCCATAGCTCCAATCCTTTCTCCCTCCTTCATCTCCACATCATAGTTTGGTTTCCTCTCTTTGCTTTGCTCCACAGACAGCATCATTAGCCATATGGGCTACAATAGCATTATCTGCAGATCTTATCCAGGGTAGAACTGCAGTAATATTCCTCTTAAGTGGTCACTAGAACTCAATTGCTTATGCTCCTTGTTTGAATGTAATCCCTACTCTGCAGTAATCCCTACTCTGCTTTTCACTTTGGCAGACAAACACTCCTGAAATTATTTCCCAGGTGTAATATAGGGGTTTAGGACAGGCTAAGTACATGATTTAAGTGCATTCAGATTGCTGGAGAGGGGGGCTAAAGGAGGTTTATGGAATGGACACAACCGAGTTGTGACAATTGATTTGAGGATCAAAGAGGAGGGCTAGCATTATTTTCTTTAGTATTCTATATATCGTCAAAATGCTTTACCTTCCCTGTTCCAGTTCTCTTATAAAATTGGTCCAATGATATCTTTGCACTTACATATGCACTGTCAAGCTGTTCTGTGGATATATACCAGTATGGTTCTGCTGATGGGCAAGGGAGCTCCACCAGTGCCACAGTTGTAAGTTACAGGACTGTATGTCTGTAACTGTAAGCTGTTCACCATTCAGTGTTTTTCCGAGGCCTGGGTTCATGTGACTGTGTCAGAATCTCAGTTTTCATTAATAAATTAATAGGTTGCCAGAAAAGCTTGAAAATATGCCTCTTGAGCCTATAGTCTTAATGCACAGGGTCTAGAATATACAAGTAAGAAAAATGATATCATTTCCAATAAGAAAAAAAGTGTTTCATACAAAATTTTTTTTCCATGACTTAAAATATTTGTAAAGTTTTGTACCCACACAATTGACTAAATTTATCTAATGTGTTTTAACTTATCATTCAAGCACATGTCCAAAGCATTGCTGACTCAACCATTGTATCAGAATGCTTGTTCTTCTGGAGTTAAGATTAGATTGTTTTCTGTTACAACTCTATAGTACTTCGGCTGCCCAATGTAGTAATTTGACCCACCTGCTCAGCTGTGTTTGTACTAAAACATATTTGTTCTTCTAAATAACCCCACATTACCCATTGTTACAGGCAACAGATCTTTGGAATAGAACAGTTTTTCTGTGGGGTGTGTTTGATATTTACTCAATTGCACTTTTTCCCTTCTATCACTTTCAGAAGATAAGCTGACATTTTTTTTTGTCAAATGGCTTGTTTGTTTGTTTTGTTGAATTTTTTGTTTGGTTTTGTTTTTGGTTTTTTTTCTTGTGACAACAGGGGGCATTTCTGAGCTGAGGTTTTTGGCTACTCTTTAGAATGTACATTGTCAGCTTAGTCTTTTTGCCTCATTTTAGTTGATAATTACCCTCATTAGCAGGTTCTTAGGTGTGCACCAGGTGTAAAAACCCCAGGTTTTCCCAACAGCAAGCCTGGGTGAAGTCAAAGGAAGCTTGATTCAGGCAGGATCCAGTGTACATCTGCTGGTGCCGATGGCCTACAGCAGTGTTCACTCATTCTGTTAGGATAGTACTTCAGTATTTTACCAGCAGATCTTGTGTATTTATATTTATTTTTTAAAAAATGTGTGCTTTGTTTACATTGTTTTTGCTATCATGAATCACATGATCATGAGGACCATTCTATAAGTGGCTCTAGAAATAAAACAAAATTGCTGTAAGGCAATTTATATTTGCATGAAAATTTTTTCCCTTTAAGGAGACTGTGGTGGGTTGACCTTGGCTGGATGCCAGGTGCCCACCAAACCTCCCTATCATTCCCCTTCCAAGTCAGACAGGGAAGAGAGAATAAGATGGAAAACAACTTGTAGGTTGAGATAAGGCAGTTTATTAAAGGAAAACCAAAAGTTTTCATGTGTACAAGCAAAGAGGAAAATAACAAGGTTTATTCTCTACTTCCCAGGAAGCAGGGCTTCAGCACATGTGGCGATTGCTCCAGAAGGTAAACACTGTAAATAACAAATGCCTTCCTCTTCCTCCTCCTTTCTTTATCTGGAGCTAACAATCCATATGGTATGGAATATCCCATTGGTTAGTTTGGGTTGGCTGGCCTGGTTGTGTTCCCTCACAGGATCTTGCCCTCAGCTGGGGAAGGAATGTTATAGTGCTGATGCTGTGCCAGCACTGCTCAGAAGTAGCCGAAACCCTGGTGTGTTACCAGTACTGTTCTAGCTACCAGTGCAAAGCACAGCACTGTGAGGGCTGCTGTGGGGAAATGAACTCAGTGTCAGCCAGACCCAGTTCAGACTCCTAGGTTTTGTTTACTTCAACTGTAAATAAAAATGTAAATTGTATCAGATAATTTTCAGATAAATATGTAGGAAAATACTGCATCTTTGCATGCCTTTGAGGTATGGGTATGAGGGGTAGAGAGCACTATGAACTTCAAGTATCTAACAGGTGAGAAGTCTCAAGCCTTGGCTCTTTTTCCCTCTATGGGAAACAGAATCTCCTAGCTTAGTTATCTCTGAAAATAGTTCTTAAAATGATTTTTAAAACAGAGAGGTAGAGAGCTAAGATGTTATCTAAGATGAGAAGGGGAAGATGACTTCTGGGCCTGCCTCAGTCTAACATGTTCTCAATAATCTTCTAAGTTCTTGCTATGCAAAGATTAGAAACAGAGAGTGTACACAACTATTTAGATGGGAAACAATTTTTAGATGTCTTATTTGGTGAGTTGCAACATATTCATCCTATCTGTCTCAGTTTCTTTTGAAAATACTCTGAGATTATATATGTGTATGATGTATCTGTCAGAGACTTATTCAAGCATCTACACAACTGTTTTCAGAGCAATCTTATACTATTTCTCCATAGACAGCAATGTAAAGAAATTGTGACCAGATTAAGCAACTGGTGTTGAATATTCTTATCTTGCAGTTTTTTCCCATATGCAATATACTCCAGTTTCCTGGCATATTGCATCTTCTAAATCAGTCTTGTGCTACTATCTGAGATCTCTCAGTCAGTCAAGATAAAAGGATGATTTCTCATGCTTTCCTGAGTGGTTCTAGAAAATGTGTTTTCTGCTCTCTGTTTAGCAGAACTGAAAGGGATTCATGCCGTTAACAGTCACAGTGAGAAATGGGTCAGATGCATCCTCACTGCAGCACCACTGACTTCACTGTCACTGATTTGCTTATAAAGGAATAATGCCCTTCAGATAGGATCATCTTGGAAAGAGTTTGTCACAATGTGGATGGTAATATCAACAATAAATACTTAATGATAGTTATGGGGACCTAAGAGAAGAATTTAAACCATCGTTATCAGATTCTCTCACCAGATGGTTTAGAACCTACTAGGACAAGAGGGCACCGGCTTAAGCTCTGCCAGGGGAGGTGTAGATTGGATATTAGAAAAAAGTTCTTTACAGAGAGAGTGATCAGGCATTGGAATGGCCTGCCCAGAGAGGTGGTGGATTCACCGTCCCTGTAGGTTTTTAAGATGAGGCTGGATGTGGCACTGAGTGCCATGATCTAGTAATCACAGTGGGGTTGGGTCAAGGGTTGGACTTGATAATCTCAAAGGTCCCTTCCAACCCAGGTAATTCTATGATTCTATGATTCTACTTCCTCTGAAATGGAAGGAGTTAGGCCCAGGGAAATATATCAGAACTGACTTAGAACAGCTACTGTTGGCACCTAGCACAGCTGGAAATAATTTATGCTTTCCAGGCAGCACTATAGAGCTAAGTTTAAATGAACTTTACCCTTTGCAGCAGAGAAGCTGTTTTTCCAAGTTAAGAGAAGCTCCATATTGCCAAGGGCAGACTGCTTCTAGTATGTGACCTGGTTCTTTCGAAGCAAGCTCTCTATTCTCATGAAGGGGATTCCTGGGAGAACTGATCTGTGGCCAAGCGAGAGAACCCAGTGACATATTTGTTATCTACAAACATATGGATCAGAAGTATTTCCTTCTGTTGCCAAACAGTGCCTCAGTCAGAAGTGCTCAGATCTATTGGGAAAATATAAACCCCTCTGGCTGTGTCACTATAGCAGCTTAGCTTGTGCTCTCAGACTCCAGAAAATGTGATTCATGCTTCCCTGTGTCCATACATAAAAGACTATTCAGGCCTGTGTCTGGTGCTTGATATCTGGTCTTCAGGGAAAATCCCAGCAGTGCTCAGATTAGACTTCTGGCATTTCCCCTAGCATGGAATCTAAACCAGAATAGGAGCATTTCCAAGTATTCCTTTGTTCACACAAAAGTCAACCATGTAATCAATACCTTTGTTTTCTTAAAGACAGCAAGTCAAACTGCTTGAAAAATAACTTCCTCATCACCTATTACTTCCCTCCTGTTTTGAGAAATAACTCAGAAGTGAATGAAAGTTCCTGAAAGCAGAATAATTTCACACCAACTGAATCCCTATTTTCTGAAAATGTTGCATGATAATTTTTGAATAACTTGTTACTTTAAAATACTTTGTATACATTTGTGTGAGTTTGATCTCTTCTACTTCTAAAAGGCTGTCAAGGAGATCTGCCTGTGATCTAATGCAGAGTTACAAAGGAGAGAAATGAATTGTTAGCAGTACAATACCCTTTGCTGTCTGGCTGGGCTGAGCAGTCTGTAAGAGATGAGATTGAAGAAGAACCTTGCCAGGTGCTCAGTGTGGCATTTTACTCTTTGAAGAAGTAGGTAGGGCAGTCAGCAGCTGCCACTTCCTTGTAATCCTGAGACACAGAGAGAAGCTACTAAGACTGTACATCTCTTGTAAAAGGACTATACTTCGCTTTTAAAATTACTGGAGAATTAGGCCCATATAACTGTTCATGATTAACTGCAATATCTTAGCTGCTGTAACCCCGAAGCCATTAACAGAATTTTTCTTGCCAATAGCTTTCTTGAAAAAAAAGTTATAAAATTGTGGAGAAATGGAAGAGGAAAAAGAGAGAAAGTTTCTGTTTCTGCTAGGAAACAGCAGAAGAGGGAGAAGTGATTCTTGACCTTCTTTACAGTCCCTATTAACTTGTTTTTACCTCTGGCATGTAAGCTACAAGTCAATTAAGTGATCTATGGTGCTCTTCCAACTTGTTAGAAAACAAAAGAGATTTTGAAGATTTTTGTGTGACTATGCTATTGTATCAAATAGGCAAAATAGCTCTAGATATTTATTACACAGTCTTTTAATATTAATTTTTAGTTTATTTATGTATTTATACATTTATTATAATTCTTGCTAAGATTTTCTTGTTTGTTTGCATATATGGAAATTATTTTACTCAGACTCAGGCTTTCATTAGCAACACAGGATTTTAGTTTTCCTCTCCTTGCAATTTTTTGTCAATAAGTTCACAAGAGAGCAATGAATGGAATGATTGCTCGACTGATTGTTGCACTGCAGCTCACGTAGTCTGGAGCGTGAATAATTTAAACTCTGCTGGCTTGTCAGTATTGGATTTGTATGTGGTGTGAGGAGAGCACAGAGGGAGGCGTCAGATAAATCACATAGCAGAAAAGAAGAAGAAAAAAAAAGTCTCCCAAAAGGTTGGATCAAAGGTGAAGAGAAAAGGGCTCTATTGTACATACAGCACAAAGAGAGAGGGGAGAGTAAATCTCTTCCTTCTTGTCAAGGAACAGTTTTGGATACTCAGTAACTTTAAAACAAATTGCATCAGCCTACAGCACTGTTCAGGTCTTCTGGGAGGAAAATGCTTTCTGCATTCAGTGGGAGTGAAACCATTTTGAATGATGTCTTTCAAAATCGTTATTTTCTTTTGAAATCATTGCTTTATATAGTAACAGTTTAGTAGGACATGGTAACAGAAAGAAAAAAAAAAATCCAGCTCAGCATTCGGAAAATAACATATTCAAGGTTAAATGTCACTAATCTGTCAGTTGTAATAATTAAAGACTGGGGAGAAAAAGGAACTTTGTTATATGCCCATCTCAGACCTTCTCCATTTCAAAGTGTGCTGTGAAACCTTCCCCTTACAGAAGAATCAAATGCAGCAAAAGGATTTCTGTGTAAGCATTTTACTGTGATTTTTATTTGTACCCCAGGGAACCCATAAATAATGTTGGTCTGCAGACCCAGACAGTAGTTCTCTGCTTCCCGTGGTGGGCAGTTGTGCCTCTGAGAAAGCATATTGACTGAAACCAATGTGCACATTTTACTACCAGCCTAAGGGATCAGCAGTGTCCCACAGAGTCATTCTGAGGGATTCTCTCTACAGGTATGACACCTGAAAATACCACCCCCTTCCCCTCCCCACAAAAGAGCAGCTTTAAATAGTCCAAGATGTTCATTTGCACATCAAGTATTTTGGCTATTGCACTTTACATATTTCTCTTTGTTTTGGCAGAGTCTGACATTACTCCATGGCTCAGACTCAAACTAGAGACAGCAACTCTGTCTTTGCCATATTCTATCACCGGGTTTTAGTTATTTCCAATCCTCCTTATCTCAGAGCATCTAATTAACCTCAATGAGGGGTCAGACCAGATTTGCGGGTTTGGCTATGCACTGAAGATGATACCTTTACAAAAATAAAATACTATGAGATACCAAACATCAGATCCCTCTAGCAATCACTGTAAATGTAATTTTTTCTCCCAGTGGAAGCTACATTGTTGTGCTGCTGCACAAGTAATAAGAAACTATTTAGGGATTTAGGAAAAAAAAAACAACGAACTTTTCCCCTCATGTCCTATATTACAAATATACAAAAAGCATGACATGGGGTAATACTTAAGTGAATATTAAGTGATACTTAATATTCACTTAAATATTAAGTATCTTCGGATAAATTTTCCCTCTTGTCATCTCATATCATACCAAGTATATCTGTGAAGAAGGGTTATTTCTGATTGCCTACATTTCATACTAATACAGTTCTCAGCATTTTTAGACATTGCCCAAGACTTGTCCTTACAATCAAGGTACCACTGCACCAAAAGGACGCTCTAACTATTTTATTTTCTTTTTCAGTTTTGAAAAGTACAGGAAAAGGGGTTATTATTATTTATCTGTAGCTATATTTGTATGAATCAGAGTAACAGCAGAGTTTTTTCTCCAGTTCTGAGTCCAGCTGGCAGAATTTGACTACATTGACACTATGAAATTTTCTTAGCCTGCATCCAGCATGTTTTTGCTAACCTCTGAACCATGCCTGGAAAGTTTTTTGGTGAGCTACTGGCCCAGGCCAAAAAGCATAGTAAGGAATTCTCTGAAAATTTATTGTTACAGGCATTTAAGTATCATTCCACTAACTTTTTTACAGTCTGACACTGATGAACATACTGGTAACTCATAAGTCCAATGCATAAAATTTGCATTCTTCAAGTATGTGGAGAAAGAGATTGCCTTACTTCAGGCTGTAGCAGTCACTAAAATGAGATCACAGTATCTGTGCTATTGTCACATATATCTAATTTATGTTGTGTTATTTAGAAATAAAGGGAAGATTGTTAAAATTGTACTGTTTTAATTATATAATTTATAGAATTACTTGGAGTTGTAGAACTAAATACTGCTTAAGTAATTCTGGGCCGTACTGGAAAAGATATTTTGGAATTACTGTTTGTCTTGGTTTCAGACAATTTGGAGGGGTGGAGACCTCAGAGAGAAGTCTCCTCCCTCGGATTCAATACCTCTGGTTTCTCCAACACAGAGAGACACCAAATATGCCTGGATGTAGTTGAAAAAATAACTCTTTGCCCAGAAGAATGCTGATAACAGTACTGATAAAACTGGGTTAAACCAACTGATGAGGAGAAACTTCCCAAGCCCCGCCCACCAGACCAAATTGAGAGTATGGCCGGCCTCCTACTCCCAGAACAAACGTATGTGACCACAGGAAAGAGACAAGAGTGGTCACCTTTCCATGTGGTTCACCTCCCACACACCTGGAAAACCTGGCAGGAATGGTTGGAGAGTCAGCTCTGTCAGGAAATGACAGATAGCTGGGATTCCATACTGGCAGATGTCGTGTGGCACTGGAATGAGGCTGCAATGCTGGTGGAGGCAGTGAGAGAGGGTTGTGGACCACCCAGGAGACTGCAAGGACCTGCAAGACAGCCCTACTGGATCCAGCAACAAGACCCGGCTGTCACAATTTCCATGTTTGTTGGTCAAAGTGGTGGCTGTAGTCCTGTCGAAGTGGTGGTCACAATCTGGATCTGTGGAGGTGGTAGAAGCCTTGGTGGTAAGGAAAGTCCCTTGTGGTGAGGGAAGAAAACCAAGTGCTGAGTGAAGTCCAAGTGTTGTGTATTGGGCTTAGGCTAGGTGGGAACACCCCTGATACTTCCCATGTGGCAGGGGAATGATGTAATATTGGATCATGGGACATTTCAGGAGTCTTTGACACCTTGTAAGGTGTTACAGCTGCCCTTTCCAGTCAGCACAGGTGGATCCATTAAGGCCCATCAGCAGGGATGAATATCTTCAGGCTATGTGTGAATTTTTCCGAGGCTTACCTAGAAGGGAGTTATCACAGCTGAACCATTTGTGTGAGGACAAAGAAATACTACCCCATCTTATAGCATTTGCCTCTCTCCTTATCTTATTCGACACCCAGCTTGTAGCCTGAGGTGGCAGGTGTGCACACTGGGTGGCCACTCTGCGCATTGTTAGCAAAGCACAATGATTGAGCTAAATGAGCCATTAGCACCAATAGTCAGGTCTTTTAAAGAAGGCAAAACACCAAAAAAACCAAAAAGGCATATTTGAGGAAAAAGAAAAAAAAATTGGACACCAGAATTTTGTGTAATCCAGGACACTTCAGATACATTGTTTTTAATATCAAAGAACAACATTATGATACAAAATTTAATATTTTTTTTGAGTGCTACGCTTCTCCAAACCTTTATGGTACAAAACCCAAAAGTGACCATTTAGGTGACCATTTTGGAGAAAGATAAGCTCCTCTCAATTTTAGTAGGACTAAATAGTCCCCATTTCTTCACACTGTTGGTGGTCACCATCTTTCCTGAAAGCTGCTTAAGTGAACTAATTTTGATAAATGGGATATAAAAGACATTTCATAGAAGAAATTGTTCCTGAATTTCTGTGAAAGCAAGAGAAAAATATTGTGCAGAATGTTAAATATTTGCTTCCTAACCTTTCCACTTACAAGAAATCTGACAAACTAAATCTAGACAGAAGAGGCAAATAAGTATACAAGTCTACATGCTTACATTAAAATAAGGTTGCTGGAGACAGATATATTCTGTCAAGGTAATGGTATGGCGAATCCAAGATATGTACCCAGTTACATATTACCCTCCAATGAAACAAATTTTAAACACATCTGGTTTAGCTGTTTATCTTTTCATGGCATCCCAAGAAATGTAGGGAGAGCATATAAATAAGTACTTAACAGCATTTTAGTTACTTTTACAAGTTTAAATCTCATGGCTAATATCTTAATATGCTACACTCCACAAATGCAGTTAAAATAATTGAGAGACTTACCTCTGCTTTGTGGTTAAATTATGAAGGTTAAAACCAGTATTTTATAAATTTAAAATTTATAGTTTAAAAAAAGATTCTATAGTCTTAATACTTTATGTTCAAGCCTTAAAATGTTTAGTTTTTCTGTAGCACCACATAACTTTGATGTTATAGTAGCATTTCTTTTC
Organism: Empidonax traillii; assembly: GCF_003031625.1. NCBI lineage: Eukaryota > Metazoa > Chordata > Aves > Passeriformes > Tyrannidae > Empidonax > Empidonax traillii. Next base: position 128,995 of record NW_020955421.1, on the reverse strand, counting down.
AGCCTTAACTTTTGCTTCCAAATATACCTGGATGATATTATTTGCATGGGATAATTTTCTTCACAGCAGACAAGGGCAAAGCTTGCACAAAGTGGATACAGAATAAATTTTTGGTTTTGTTGTCCTTAGATTCAGTTCTTAGTTATGGTGTTTAGTTGTATCGTCAGTCTGTATCTGTGTTTAACATCCTCTTAATGGTCTGACTTTTTTTTTCTTCAATTCATATGCTATTAAAATCTAGCTGCATTTATCATGAGGAGTATGTATTTTCTTTTGTGCCCAGGCAAATCAGGCTACCAGACAGATTGGAGAAAGCGATACAAGAAAAAAGCATATGCCTTAAATAAGACTGAAAAATGATCATCAACGACTAATTTTTCCCTGCTGTCTCTGATGTAGCATTTCAGAAATTTCGTAGTTGCTTTAGCAAAACCATACATTCAGTACATATAGTCAGACCCTGAGAATCTTTCCACTGATCTCACCGAGGTTTTGTTTTCCACACAATGAAAGTAGGAAGAGATTTGTCCAATTCTATGTTAGATACCCCCATTAATCTTCTGAAATAAGTGGAATACCATGTACTTACATCAGAAGATTTTTAATTTTTTTTTATGTATGGTCTTTGCATTTGCAATGTCAGTGTACTCATTCCTTCCATGAAGCTGATAATGGCAGAAAAGAGAAGGAGAAGAAATAAGAGAAAACAGTTCCATGAAATTGATTGGTTTGAAAAGAGAAAAATTCATATTTTTGCACTAAGAATGACTGAGAAATCAAAGCTATAATTTCTTCCACTTTTACTGCACCCATTTTACTGTACTGACCATCCCTAAGGTCATTTTGGATGCTTACAACCCCCTAATATGTGCTTCTCTTTTGAATTGTTTTAGCCCTTCTGGTACTCCAACAGCGCAATCACCTCATCTATTGCACTAACTTGCAAAACTATTTTAAAAGGAAAAGAGGCTTATTCCACTCAGCAGACATTTTCACTGCAGGAGATACACCCAAAAGCAGCTCCAGTCAAGGTAAAACACTAAGCCATTGGGACCAAAGCAATCCCCAGTGTCCTACAAGAATAGTCAGAGGCACAAAGTGGTTATGGTTTGTAGAGAACAACAGGAGCTTAAAAACATCTGATGTGAGGGGGGATTTATTTTTAGGTATTCTCAGTTTATGTAAGATATTAAGTCCTGTCCTTCACGATAGGAAGTAAAATCTTTTTCAGTATATTAAAAAAATAAAAAAAAATTAAAAAAAAAAAAAAAGAGAGAGAGAGAAAATTCTCACATTCACTGTTTTCAGCCATTTTATTATTCTATTAGACATATGAGGTGGTATTGATTGAGGATTTGTGAGTGTAGCTGTAGTTCGCAAGGCTGAACATTAGGTGCATGTGCTTAAATCTTCAGACAAGTTGAAAATTCACACTGAATTTTCTTTTCTTTATTACTTCTTAAAAAAATCTTTTCTTTGTGGCTTAAAATAAAACTCAGTTTCTTTCTTTTCTGAACTTTCTGACTCAAGGGATTTTTAAACCACTCTGTGCCTGAAATCCATTTTAAGATTAAACAAGTGTGGAGGCAGGAGAAAAAAGTTCCAGTTTTCATCCTCTTTTGTGTGCCATTTGGGATGCCAGTAACAGTTTAATATCAGAGTTAGGATAGAGGCTGTGTGGGCTTTCTACCAGCAGTGCTCATCAGTGAACCGCTCTTAGCATCTATAATTCCAGAAATAGGTAAATAAGCTTACTTCTAACTTATCATACAGAAAAATGGATTTTGCCATCCCCCCAGTTTACTTGTATTATTACATTTATTTGTCTGCCACAACAGATATCTACTCCTTAAATATCTGGTTATCCACACTGCAAATTAAGATATTAAAATATGTGCTTTTAATAAATTGTTTAAAGGTTAATGTGATTTTACAATACTTATCTTCTATTTTTGATATGAAGAAATATTTTTTGCTCTGTTGCTTTATGTTGATTTAAGGAATTGCCATTCAACTTTCAAAATACTTATTTTTTTGACATGCATGACCGTAGCTTGGAGGCAAGTAAGCATTTCCACTTGTAGCTAAACCATACATTTTGCTTGCAAGTTTCATATAATTTTAGCCAAATTAACAGCAGTTAAAATTTTTGCTCTACCAATAGCAATATAAGTTTCTGACCACAGACCTGAGGGCTGCATCTCTGAAATATTTTTAGGTGATTGCATAAGACTGTCAGTCTCAGGGGCCATAGTAATGGATTGGCTGGTCTTAGTGTTTAAAAGTATCTGAATTACTCAAAATATAGTCTGTATAAAATGCACCTGATTGATAGTCTTTATTACCTTCTCTCCTTTGGATGCCTGCAGATTTAACTTGCCCAGAGGGCTCTTGCTCGCTTTTACCTGAGCTGGATGAAGGCAGGAGTTGGACAATTTCTCTTCTAATATTAACTGATTGCTTTTATCACTTAGGCTTCTTTAAAAAAATCTAGCAACCTATTATAATAAGACTGAGCATTAGATACTAATTAAGTTTAAAATTTATTTTTGAAGATGCAGAACTGTGAAATATCAATGGAGAGAACTGCGTTATTGCAGACTGCTGCTTTTTAACATATTGATACTTATGGATATATAATAGTGAAATATATTGAGTAAAGCTTTCATTTTCCTGGTATAAAAACCGTCAAGGACCAATTCACATTTTTTTAAAGTAGAAATACCTAGAGGTCCCAAAGCATGTGAATACCTATGGACTATGTAGTCACACTGCCAAAAAAATGTGTGTAAAACAACAAAGAGTCTGGGTGTGATTTTAGGGAAAGCATGTGTAAAGCTGCTTTATTAAACCAGGGAATGTCACCCTTTATTCCATTGAAATAGGCAGAACATTGATTACAACAGCACAAGGTAAGCACTTATGAAGTTTTACTAGTCTTTACCTTCATGCAATCTAATAATTTTCATTTATGCATCTTCCTGATACACCCATAGGTCATGCTTACCTCTTACAGTCTGACTGAGCCACACTTTCTGATTAATCTTCACCTTCAAAGATATGACTCAGTGGGAACAATCAAGGACACTCCAATTTTATAGTAGTAAAGTAACAGCAACACTTTAAATTTGCCCCCATTTAATTTCATACTAAATACTAACTCTAATCTTGTGCTGTGGTATTTGGGATCAGGTTTTTTTATTCCATGCTGAGTGAGTACATATCAGGTTTTTAATTATGCAGTTGTGAAAAATGTTATAGATAATCCCTATTAACTTAATACAAAACTATTTTCTCTTTCTGTAGGCACCTTACTGGGTTTCTGGGATATCAAAGTATACTGTCAAAACTCCTTTACTGTTGATTTTTAAAGAGCATGAAAAAGAACAACTTGAGCTTAGCAAGAAACATTAAGAAACAATTCTACGGAGTTGAAAGGGACCCTATGGGGTGACTGAGGCAATCTCTGTACTCTGACATAGGTGTGCCAAAAAAATGCCTTTTAATTCTTTCTCTACCATTTTCCTGTGAATTTCAGTGAAAAGATTCCACATCTTCTTTCTTTTCTAGTTCCTGCAGCTCTTTATATGGTTTTTGGTTTTCCTTATTACTGAGCTGTTCATTATTTTCTTGCTATAAAGTTAATGAGTATTCCATACCTTACTTCCAAGGGGTGTAGAAAACAATCATTATTATCTCATTTTGTGAATGCAAGGAAGAGGCAGGATGAATTTAATACTCACATTTATGAAGATGCGGACACATACAGCTCCAGGTGACTTTAAGTCCATGACACTGTACCTGCACATAGCTATCAAATAAAATATGCTGAAGTGCCTGCATCAGTCTCCAGTTCCTTTACTGTGTTCACAGTTAGTAGCCCACGTAAAAAAAGCTGTTAGGTAGGAATAACAGCAAGTAAAGACAAAATGAAATATTTTTTTACCTGATAAACCTTTTTATAGTCAAACTCGTTGTTGGAATGCTATAAATGCCAAAATGTAATTGAATTTTAAAAAGTGATTAAGCCAATTTATGGTGCCAAAGTTCTCAAGGGTTATTAAATGTTGATAAAGAAAAATGTTATTCTGTAGCTAAACTGTTTTTAAACAGAAATTGGGTATTTTGGGTGTATTACCCCATACTTGTGCTACTCTCCTGCCACTGGCCACTGCCAAAAACATAGTCCAGACTCTATAAATTTGTCTGATCTAGGATTTGTATTCATATATCCTTATGTACATTCATACCTGTAAAAGTAATACCTTTAAATATGCTTTCTGCACTATGCTTCATGACATTTCTTTCTAAGACCCAGAATTTTTGTTCTAAATATAACTGAACTAATGAGATACTTGCACCTTTCAAGAGTTTGAGTACTTTATATAAATGGAAAATATATATATATGCATATATGCATGTGAAAAATATATATATTGATATCAATGTTGATAGATATATAAAACACTTTCCAATCAATTTTTGTAATCAATTGAGTTATAGTAGTTATAAATCATTCTCACTGAGTCGTAAAAATAAATAATGTTCTCCATCCTAAATTGTTTATTGACACCCTGTTCAATGATTCTGTTTTGATTTTCTAGAGTGAATAGCTTTGGATCAAATAGCAATGTAATTCAGCTTTTATTTTAGATATCAGACAAAAAAAAAAAGATAAAATTCTTCTTAAGAATTTTTGTTTACATTTGTGTACGTATTCCATATGCCGTTTGTATATATGTGAAATTACAAAGGTTATGAATAAATATATCCCTGGGTAGATCTTCCAGGCTTTTCCTGGATCCTAAGGAAAAGTTTGTATCACACTAAATCTCAGATGAATGTTTCTGCTCATGAAATTTCAGCTTTAAAAGTATGGATATTCTCACTAAAAAAAACAAGATAAAATTAATGTAACAGTTTGACCCAAAGGCAATTTATTGAGAGCTTCTGTAGCAATATGTACCAACTGTAAATTATTTCAAAAGCAATTTATAAAAGTGACAGGAGAGTACACATATGTAGATTCTACAGATGTTTGTAGTCCTTGCTGAAAAATAAGTACATTCCATTATTCTAGAATTCTTAATTCAAATGGTTTAAAAATAGTTTTTATGCCACACTATAAGGTTATGAAAGCCACAGAAAGTTGTGGCTTATGTTTTTTTCTGATACTTAAGAAATTAATTTTTTTTTATTTGAAGATTTTGACAGAGTTTTCATTTTTGTTTACGCATCTTTCTGACAACCTCCCAGAGCCATGTCTTTTTGCAAGTACTGATGGTCTGCAATCTGGATGAATTTTGGATCATATACCATATCAGAACATGATCTTTCAGGGCTCTTATTTACCTCAATCAATTTTCAAAGCTTATTTAGAATTCTGGATTAACTACCTGGATATTATCAGAACAGAAATACTTTCAATATCTCAGTAGATGCCTACTTATCTGTTTTAGCTCATCACAGAAATGGTGTTGACTTTGAGTTTATTGAGAACAAAACCAAATATACAAACCTTTCGAGATCTAAGCTTACTTGATAATTAGGATTAACTGAAATTACTTACACAGCCTGGAAGAGACAAGAAGAATTGCCACATAAACACAAGCCTGTAAAGATCAATAGTCCCTTAAAATAGATCCTCCTCAATGACAATTCTTAAAATGATATTTAAAAGAAATCTTCTCCCTCCCACCTCCTCCTCCATGTTGACCAGCTTCATTTTTTTAGTTCATCTCTTGGAAAAAAAATCCTTCTGCAGTAAGACATGTTTATTTTGTCTCCATTCCTTAATCTAAATAGAAATGTTAGAAGGAAATTATCTCAGAGGTTTTCTTTGAAGGACTTCAATTGCATTGCACATCTGGACTTTGTCCAAGACTTTATCCAAGACCCAGGAAAAAATCTGAAGAACGTCATTGTGCAATTCTTCCCACACTGGCAATGACCAAAGATGTTCAACTTTGGCTGTGCATGTGTCTGAAGTGAATAATACGGAACACACACAGTTTTTTACTTTCCAGTCTTGGGAGAGGAGTTGCTTCTTTTTGGCCAGACAAACCACAGGGGTATTGCTCAGGCTTCTTATAAAGTTGAATTAAAATTTTGCCTTAACCATAAACATTCATGTTTGTATACAGATCATTCTTTGCAATGACCTTGATTAGCCAATTCTGTAGAACAGGAGCAAATAGTACTGGAGAGATAAAAAGAAATATGTATTAATTTATTTTATGTCTTATGTTTCCACATCCATTTTTGTATTATCTGTTTTTAACTCACACATGAATAGACTTTATATCTAGAAAAACTGTATGTGTACCTGCTTCCATATGCAAAGCAACCTCTAACCAGATGAAAAATATAAATCCACAAAGACTTCAGTGTCACAGCTGACTATGACTGTTTCTTCTGTTGTTAAAGGATTTAGTCATAAGCTAAATTTGTAACACTGTTAAAGACCCATCATTTTCCCTAATAAGTACTCCATTGTTTGGAATAAATATTTGAGAAATATAACAACTGGATTAACCTAGCCCAAAATGATTCTGTGATCAGATTTCTTCCAGAATGGAGGTTAGTCCTAAGCAGAAGCAGCAGAGAACTGAAACTAGATCTGATTGGACAGTATGTCACAAAACATAGTCTTCAATACTCTTTGCATTAAAAAACAAATAAAAATGGATGAAGGTTAGAAAAACTATTCCGATCCAGATTTTCACTGTCACTTCCTTTTCCATCCCATTCCTTAAATAAAATAATGTAGATGTTTATTCTATTCATAACTAGAAGTGAGTTTGTTGGTTTTTCTTTAAAGAAAAATGGAGTGAAAACATGACGTTGAAGTCATGAAAGAGAAGAATCCTGTCATGGCAGCCACGTACAAACAGGATGGCAGGAGTTTTGAAGCGTGAAGACGTTTTCCTTGATTTGGTCATTTTGAATAGGTGCCAGAGGACAGGAATGTTTAGTTCTGCTTGTGTTGTAGTGAGTTCTCAGCTTTATTAGCACAGCAAATTAACTTGTCTAGTTTGACCCATTTTTACCTCTTTACAAACAGTCTTAGATGCTGGAGTCAAAGTAGGCTGTCCTATAGAATGGAGTGGCATTTCTGAGATGTAAGCATGCTGAAACTAAATCCATTAAATACAAGTGAACTGCAGTTGTTTCCATAACTGGAGCAAAGTATGAGGTGAACATCCCCCTTATGCAATTTTCCTATCGATGAAACCCAGGATTTTAGGAACTTGCATGAAAGATTGCTTTTTAACTACAGGTCACTAAAAATTATTGATGCCCACACAAAAAATTGAATCTATGGTTCTAGTTTATGTAATTTGTAACTCTTGGTATAAAAAAACCCAAAACATTTTGTGTGATCTAGAGTCACCCTAGAAGTCAGCTTTGACTAATGAATAATTTTACATTTTGGTGTAAATTTTAAATTATGAGGAAATATTTAAATTCTTGGTTTCTAAACAAAGCTGATAGCAAATATATTTACTTGCTGCTAGGAGCACAGCTACAAAGAACATAACAATTGTTTCTATGATAAAAAAACCCTAACATGATTGGTGTTACAAACCCAATATATTTTCTGACAAGAACATTAGTATTATTATATATTTTGTATGGCTATAAGAGGGAAATTTAAAAAGAACTAATTTGTTGTCTGTAACAAAAGTATAGTACATATATAATCAGATACAGCTGTATAAGAAATGCAACTCTGAATACTGAAGCTCTTTTGTTAAGGTGAACTATCAAGTTGTAGAAAAAAGTGGGAAAAAGAGAATCCAAACCCACCAAAAAGACAATGAACCAAGCAAGCAAACAAAAGAAACCCCAAAAAATAATATAAAAACCCCCAAACCCCTCACCACAAACCACTGATAATGTGTAAAATGCTTGAAAAGTTTAGAGGTCACAAGATCAGATACCATTCCTGGGAGAGTTTAATTATTCAGTTTTATGCTGGAGAAGCATTAACAAAAAAGGAAGCTATCTATGGGGGGAAGGGTTAGTAGTTCTAATCTTCTGCTTTAAGGAGAGAAAATAGATGAGTTGACATATGTTTGGATTAATTTCTGAGCAATAGAAAGAGCTATGGACTTGGGAATTTTGTAATTATACTGAATGATTAGAACTAAGTGTACTGACTTATAAGCTAGGCAACAGAAGCAGTACAAAAAGAAGGGCAAAATTTTAACCCTTATACATTTGTTAATTTTTGCTTCTGCAAAATTATTATATTAGTGAATAAAGCTAGCAAAACTTTGTTATACAGTTGGAAGAAAAAGTTTTGGGCAGTGATCAGTTCCCTTTTGAAGATGACTTCTCCTCCTCCACTATAGAAGGGAGGATAGGAGCAGGGCAGGATTAATCTGATTATTCCTCTCTCTTCAAAGCCTTTAAGAAGATAAATAATTAGAAATGCAAAAACTTTTCTAGTTGCTCAGGGAATGTGTAGGATGGGAGCCAGTAAGCCCAAATCCATAAAGCATGATGAGGTAAATATTAGACTGTCAATGTAGTTGATGTGGTATTTACAATACTTTCACTTAATTCACTTCCATTATGTTAGATATTACAAATGGCCCAAAGTCCATTAGCAGAGATATTAAGAAATAGATAAATTCAGAGTGAACAAACTCACAGCAAAACCAGAAAAGTAAAGCAATCCACTAAGAGTAAGCAAGAGAGGATGAATGTGTGAGAATTAGAGAGAGAGTTAATCAAAGAATTTAAACATGACAGTGAAGCATATACAATGTGTACAGAAAAGAATGGGAAAAGGAAAAGAGATCCCAATAGACCATGAAGGCATCAGTCAAAGCATGTAAAACAGGAAGCAAACAAGAGCGTTAGGAAAACCACAGAGTTGCATACTGACTTAATCCATTTTTGACATTAAGCTGCTCAAACCTGTGTGTAGTAGAGTTGAAAATATATTTAAATCAGGACTAACGGAAATAACCATAGACGTGGTTAAATGACTGTGGTAAAAACAAGTTATGCAAGGGGGACACCAGTTCTGAACCACTGACATTAAACTTTGAAGTGAGAGGTAAGATGATAAACAGAATAGTGCAATAAAAGTAGTAGCACTTTCTAGTGACTTTTAGGAGGAAAATTATATACATAGTGTTTTCTGTTTATGAACTAGCCATGAAAAATGGAAACTATTTTGCTCAGCATAAAGCTTTCATTTCACTTGTTGTTTTCTGCCTTGTTACATCTGTAAAGCTTTGTTTTCAAGTTCCACACAAACAATCAAACAGAGACACTATCATAAATAGTGGCATTAATTAACTTTCAAGTTAATTTTTAAGGGAGATAAGTTACATTCCTTATTCCTATTATAAAGTAATCATATTTTCCTTATACTCAGGAAACTCAGGTGACTAAACCCAGGAATCATTCAAGAAAAGGACTATAATATGGGTACAATAAGAAACTATCATTAGTAAACTCAATTTTTCTAAAGGAATGCTTTACAGGGTTGTGGTCCAATTCTGGTATTGACTGCAATTAAATTTTCTATTAAAATACTCAAATTTCTAGCTGTACTGCTAAAGTAAGAGTCAGTTTCTTAGTTGATATATGACTTTTAGTAAGTGCCATCAACACAGGCCTGTAAGCCTTTCTATTTCTTTGTGCTGAAAAATCAATAGACAAGTTGAAATTATATTGTCTGGGCATCTGAAGTTTGTTTATAGAGAAGACCACAATTACAGAGAAAGTGTTAGGACTCAGTACTGCCCTACATCCATTCTTCTGATGGATGCATCAGAAATTACGGAGCACTGATGAAAGCAAGTGATGGCAAATTTCATATCTGGTAAGGCGACAGAGCACTCTGTAGTTTAGCCCTTAACCTACAGCTGTAGTATTTTGAGGAGTGATGTCAGCAGATCACACAGGTTAAACAACCTTACAATTGCCTGGGAGTTGCCTCACTGAGGACAGCTGCTTGTGATTTCTTTTTTCACTGAAGAATTTTCAGACTATTTTCTCAGTATTTCTGGGGATTATTTACCTCACTTCTTTCCATGTGCAATCCTGCTTTTGATATCTGACATGTTCTAAACCATCCCATCCAGCCTCGGAATAACACTGTGAGCCAAAGGACAGAGTTTGTAGGGATAATTATGCCATTTTTGTTGCTGGAATTATTTTTGGACAGGTACGTAATGGTGCCAGAAAATCAAGCTTTGGATTCTCAAGAGTATTCAAAAAACTGGAAAAGGGGAAAAAAAGTTTGGAGATATGTAGATCACATTTGCAAGTGTTTTTTATGCTTTTTAGGGGCAAGGATAAGTGTTTCCAGGAGAAACAAAAGTATCTCTGCAAAAGAATGGATTTAGATGGATTTTATGTAAGAGTGCAATGGGCAGGTGCCAGGGAGAATGATTACCTGATTTTGTAGCTCTGCCCTATCAGAGAACTCTCTGCACAGGAAGAGCAGAAAAGAATCACGGACACTGTGGCTCCAGATAAGGCTTGATATTCCAGTGTGTTGCTTCAACAAAATGTAGCTGTCACTCTTCAATGAATTTAAATGAGAATGAACATATGAACCTTTATAGGTCCCAGTAAGCTGTCGCCTGTTGCTGCTACTTCACTTTGAATCTTCTGTGAATATGCACAATATGGAAACAACATTTTATAAAATTAGAAAAAAAATCCGGAAAGAAGGCTGTGACATATAAGAAGAGATTAAGACAGTTTAATATACCATGTTACTGCTTGAAGGAAAGACTATAAAGAGTGATATGACTGATTACAAATATCTCAGAGGTAAAGAGTGAGAGTTACAGGTATTTTTATAACTTTATTTACTGTAGTGTCTCTTATACTGTCAACATAGATTATTAACTCTGAGAAATATAAATTGAGCAGAAAAAAAATCAGAAAAAAATCTAGAAACTAAAGATACTGCACACTGCACAGGAATATTTAGGTAATATTTTGGGAAATATCTTTAAAGGGTAAGGCTTTTAATGCTTCGTCTTGCACCATTAATATCTTTGGGGATCTAAGAAGTGACTTGAATAAAAAATTAAGACAAGGCCCTCCAGGCAATAGTCTGAGCAAGCCAAGGAAGCAGTTAATATATGAAATTCACTTGCATCAAAGATATTTTTTAAGAGCTGTGTGTGAGGAAATATCAGAGACAGGATTAAAATGGGAAATCCTGATTATTCTGTAGAGGTCTGTGCTAGCTGACCTCAAAGGTTTCCAAACTGACTTTCAAGTAATATTTTAGAAGTGTCAAATTAAGGTATTCTGGAGACCGAGAAGATCACTTGTTATATTTGATACGTTATGTGCACAAAAAGATGTTGGTGCTGTTTCATTTCAGATAAGCCACAAGTGAAGGAGGCTTCTTTTTACAACATAACTGTAATTAGTGCAGACCAAGAATAAAGCCATTGATATATTAAATTCCACATGGCTGTAAAATGGCTTTTTTCTATAAATGCCCACATGGAACAGTAAAGCCACTACACAAGGGTCCACCATCAAGATACAAGTGAAAATACACATGGTTTAAATGGACGGTTTTCCTTGTGACATCTATTTCATTTGAAACATTATCCTGTTTTACATTCTGAACTGTTCTCATAAGCTGTCATAATTTCACAGCCTAGCCTAAAATTCCACTGAAATAATTCTGGTTTTAAGATTTATGGTAGAAAACTATTTTGGGTAACAGCCAAACTACAATAAGACTGAGTTTTCCAAACATCCACTAAATAACAAGAAGGGCCAGTATTTAGGAAGTTTTGGGCGGCATTGAATATATTGGTCGTTTCTAATATAATTTCCACAGCTGAACTGTGGAAATCATTGTCTTTGGGTGCTGTGATTGCTAAGAGCTTACACAGTTCATTGGGAGATTGGAAAAATTAATGGAATAGAAATCTACCGTTGTTTATTAAATACTGACAAACCACTTCTGGAAGAGGAAATTCCTAAGCTGCAAATTATTCATAGCTAATATAGTCCTTGTTAGAAATGTCCTTGCCTTCGTTTTACACTTAACTGTAGGCATTCATATCGGTCCATGTCTGAGAACAGGTTTCACGCTGGGTGCAGTGCGTATGGCTGCTGTCATGAGTGAAGAACTTCCATCAATAAAAGCTACTCACTTTGCTCTTTGTGTATGCCTGCACTTCCCAGGTAATTATCTGACTGTCTCTATTTATAATTCTGTTTCATTCCTTACATTGTAAACTTCCTGAGAGCTCTTCTGTTAACAAGTGGGAGACTGATTTTATAGTGTATGCACAAACAGAATCTGATGGATGACCCATTCAGTAGGGCAGGGTGTTGAAATGCACTGAACATTTTCTTTCTGTGACAAAAATAGTTCTGTGTGATCAACTCTTATCTTTATACAGTTTTGATGTTTGCTCAAATGCTGCTGTTTCAAGTTCTGTACTGTAATGTTTTTTGTGTCCATGGCTATTATAAAAACAGTGTTACATATTTGCTTTGGATTCTTTGCAGAACAATAGCTACCATTCATGAAAAGGTTAGCACCATGAAATGTAGTCAAGTGCTGGTCAGATTAGATAAAACCCTGTATGTGCTTGTTGAAATTTACAGAAGAAAAAACTGAAGAAATATTGCTGCAAGATAATACTGAGTGAAGAGATCACATATAACTAGACTAAGCTCTAAATAGTGCTATAGGAAAAGACAACTGTTTAATCAGATTTGTTAATCAGAAACAATTTGACAGCCAGCTGACGAGTGTTATGCCTTGGACATACCACATTATTTACATTTCTCTGGGAAGAATATACCCTCTCATTGACCTTCATGCAGTTATATGTTCATTAATGATTTCCTTAGGGCTTTGTCAAGGAATATACATTGCTTCTGCACAGGAAATTAAATAGAAAACGGACCATTTTCTAATGATTAATGATTCCTAATTCTTAGATATCTTTATTAATTTTTTCCAAACAGCTTCAGAATGAAGTTCCTTTCAAAGCAGATATTTGTTCTGCTGACTCTTCCTCAAAATTATGTAACCACTCATAAAAATATTTGCAATCACATAAGACCAAACTTGAAATGGGATTCCTATGAATAGTTCCTTTAGCTGTAAACTAAAGCTTTCTAAAGCTGGTAACACAGTGGAAAAGCTCTCAGTGAGCCTAGTTCTACGATTCTTACACCGAGCAGAACCTTATTCTGAGCAAATCCATATGATTTCTTTGCACCTTTGTGTTATCTGTTTTATACTTATTAAATTGACCAAGCTCAGTTCATAATGATGGAAGTCTTTTAACAGAGCAAAGTTCACTGTAGGTTCTTTACATAATTTTATTTGACCTGCAAAACCTGGAAAGGAATTATAATATGTATAGTAGTTATGTTACATATTTAAATATAACTTGCCCATATGAAATTATAATACTCAAATTACAGAATCATATGATGAGTAAAGACCTGTAGCATATTACCTTTAGGCCTAGGTATCATATGCGTAATGTATTTTATTATTAACAGACATCTGATTAGACTTTTCTTTAAGATGCTCATTTTCTGAGGTTCCCATAATGCCCTAAGGTGACTTACCACTAGTCTTACAGTAACTGTTTTTTCTCTATATGAATTATTCTTCCCTATATCAGTTTAAGTCAGTTTCTTCTTGTCCAAACTGTCAAGAAAAGAAGGGTCTGAGAATGTTCTTCAAAGCACTTCTAATGGGTATTTGAGGACTTTTACCTCTCCCCTGCCCACCCCATTTTACAGGACATCCTCCCCTCTGAATTCTCTTTAAACTGAAAATAAAAATGGAAAGATTTTGATCTTCCTCATTGCTCATACCTCTGATCTTTCTTCTGGAGTCTATTCTATTAATCTCAACCTTTATTGACACTGAAAGCCATAACTAAACAGAAGTTAATGCAGTGCTGAATAATAGAGAAGGATTACCTACAAGATACACTTTGCTCATACAGCCTAATATGGAATTTCTGTGTTTCAGAAAAGTGTGCTATTTCAGCCTGTCACATTTTATGTATGTGTTTTATAGATTTTTCAGGAACATCACAGAATAATAAAGCCATTAGGTGAAAAATAGGTGTCATTTTATATGAAATTGTCTTCATTGTTAAGTAAGATCTTGTGCCCAGTCCTGTGGATATTCTCACCCATTTTTACTATCAACCCCCACTGTGTTCAAGCTCAATACAAATAATACAAGACAAAATACAAAATTCAATAGTAATACAAGGTTCAGAGTGATTATTTTGTCATTTATGGCATCTGAGGACCACAGAGGTAACAAAATGCTGTACAGAGATCAATTTATGGACAAGAAATAGACAGGTTGAAGTTCAGCCCATCAGAAGGCAGGTTAAAAATGGAAATGAAGGTTATTGATGAGTTTACATGGAATTCACTCCTTCTTAAAAAGATATATAAGAATCATTGCATTGTTTAGTAATGTCCTCATTGTTTTTTTCTGTTTTTAAAAGGGGTTTTCATCTCATTTAATTTCAGACTTCTATAAGTTGGACATCTGCTTTCAAATTATATACTTTTGGCTTCTTAACTGATAATGGGCAGATCAAAGCACCTGTGAGAATCAATCCAATTATTCCACACCACTATCAAGGGAATTTGAACTGATATCTGAAAGTATCTGTTTCTCTACATAGGCTAATCCCGTGGTGATCTCACACCGCCTTAACATGTGGCACCAAGACAAAATACCTTGAGATACCCGTGTGAGATGAAGCCGATTAAAAATTTCCCTGAAATTAGAAGTAGTTTCAAAGAACTCGGAGTATCAACTAGTGACAAAACAAAGGAGTTTTTACTTAGACTTGACCTGAAGCAATTGAATTACATTTAACATTCTATTGCATGCACAGTCTTTTTGATGCAGATACAGTCATACCAGATGATTAATAATACTAACATCCTAGTCTTATAAATTTTGATCAGCACACTGAGTCAAAGAGTAAACAACAATCTTAACTCTCTTTTGTTAAGAGACAAATCTGCCAAAGTACCACATATATTTGTCATGGCACTTTAATGGCCTTTAGTGGATTTCAAGTACCAGTAGAATTAGATATTATTTGAGATGAGGCCATGCTTGAACTTCAGTAAATGAAAAAGCAGTTCTTTGGGTACAGCATGATTGGAAATGTATCATCTTTTCTGCTTTGAAGGTTTAATGTCATCCTCTTTCATTTATGTCATTAAATATAAATGTTTTGGAAGGTTAAAGTCCTTTGTGATATCTTATTTGAAAAAAATGTTTCACAACCAGGAAACTGTTTATGAATATATTTGGACAACACATTTGCATTTCATTTCATGGTAAGTTTAACAGTGATGCATAATTATACTAAATAGAATAAAATCCAACAGCAAAGAAAAAAAAAGGATCAAAGATAATAAGAAAGGAACTAGAATTCAAACTCTATCACAGGATTTAACAATTCCTTCACTCTTTTGGAATAGGGAAGGGTGAGACTTTTGGCATCCTTTGATACTAAATCTGGAAAGTACTGTACAGACAAATCTGAAAGGAAATTTCAGATTTCAGTTTGTGAGAAGGGTTCTGGGGGAAAAAAACCACAAGAATTAAGCAACAGAGATAAGTCCACAAAATGCATGGAAAGAAAATCTGAAAGTTCTGTGTACAATTTTTTCAGGACATGTTTTTTTATTTTTGATGTAAATTTTTTTTCAGAATAGAGTGATAATTAAAGCTTAGACAAAAAAAAAAAAAAAACAGCCATAAAGCAAAGCTAAAAGTTCTAGGTCATAGAAAACAGGCAAAAATAGTAATATGAGTAAAGATTATTAATTTGTTGTGAGGATAATAGGCAGTTTAATTTCTGCCAGGCAGCTTTATTGGTGTAAGTTTTATCTTTGGCTATAAACTCAGTTATGTATCATGACTTCAGCTGTTCACTTTGGTAAATATGCTTCACGTAGTCTTTGAGGGAAAGAAGTAGCTGTCCTCTAATATGAATTGTTTTTTAGTAATTCCAAATCTGTGAAATACAGTCTAAACTTACCCACTATAAATTAATCTGTGAGATTGACCTAGATTAACCTAGAGACCCAATTACTCTTATGGTTTTAGTTTCTTTTCTTTCAGAGGACAGAAATAAACCCAAGGCCTCTTCCTGAGAATCCCTAAACCGTGTGACTTGTGTCAGTTGTCATTAAAACACTAATGGAAAATCCTCACAATTTTGTATTAAAAAATTGATAACCTTTTTTCAAGTTAAATTAGCGTTGGCCAACACTGATAATGCAGTTCTCAAAGAGAATAAAAAATCTTATGGAAAAGAATATTTCATGTGCTTGAGCATCCTGCTGCTCATTGCATTTAATCATCAATTAACAAACTACTTTAATTCCATGGAAACTACTGTCAGTCCAGAGTTTTGATGATGTCCATTTATGTTTCTTCTAAGATGATTCTGACTAGGATCCATGGAACATGCCACTAGCATTTTGATTTTGTATAATTCAAATTTGTAAAAGTTCCTGGCTATCCCTCTGAGAATTTCATCCATATTACAAATGTGAAGCTGGAAAACCTCTGACAGTTTCCTATGCACCACTGACATGACAGCCATGGGGAATGCACTCTTTAGGAGAACACACACCACCATGAGACATTTTAGTTTTAAGTTTCACTTCAGCAGTTTTGGAAGGATTTTTTTCCCCCTCAATTCTCTTATATGCAACTTTAAAATATTCTGATTTTTCCCTCTTCTCTTTTGCCACATAATCATTCACTTCCCTTAAACCAATTTAGTTTGAAAGAAAGATATTGAATGACTAATGCCATTGAGGGCACAGCCAGATTTTAGCAGCACCAGTGGGCACAGTGGCTCTGTCTATACCACTCTGAAAAAAAGCAGTCAAGATGGACTGTCACCTCTTGGCTCTGCTTTTTTCTTGTCTAAAGATATTTGCTAGATATCTGTGATGATATGATAGTGTATTATCTACCAGCAAGCCAGGCCCAACATCAGGGCTGACATCATGCCTGGCCTCAGTCTGTCCTTGACCCCAGGAAGATGCCTGATGCCCAAGGCTGGGGATGCCCCCACAGCTACCTTGGAGCTGGCTGCTGTGGTGGGATGAGTCCTGGCTGCCAGAACCCGACCTGACATCTCCAGGGAAACCCTGTTTCTCTTAGCCCCAAGGAGATACTGGCCTGTGCTGCAGGCTGACATATTTTACTCTGTTTCATAAAATAAAAATTTAGCCAAGATCCTATCTTGACCAAGTGTCTGTCTCTGAGGTCAAAGATTAAAGATGCCTTGAAGACACTCAGAGAGAAATGGGCAGCCAACATAAGTCAGCCTGCATATATACAATATACACAGGATGCATCAAAGATGTAGCTGTAGACAGGAATACCAATGAGGGCCATGCAGGCTGCTCTATCTGCAATTACACTCTTCAAATACACAGCCCTCTGTTCTCACTATTTTCCTACTGCAAATGATGAATATCTTTAGAGTAAATCTGTTTGCATTTCAAATACATATTCCATTATCTACACAAAACTAATGTCAATTTTTCTTAAAAAATAGATTACCTCCAAACATATGAAGTCTTAATCAGTGAGAAATAAATGTTCTGTTGCTTAGAGTACTAGTCATAATGTTTACATGCTAAAAAATAGGATGAGTTACTGCTAAGTCCTCCAACAACATCTAGTTTTGATTCATGCAAATTTGTGTAGATTTGATCTGTGTTATTAAAGGGAACATGTATTTTATCCTTCTCTTTATTACTGAAATTTTCATATATTATTGGCCAGTCTCTTCGCGAATGAAGAACCGGGGAAGGTCTTTCCACCTTCCAGCCTGCGCATTGGATTTTTTAGGTGAGACACAGTGTGCGCGGAACTGAGCCCACCCTTTAATCCTGAGGTTCATCTGCCGGGGCCAAGCACGCTTGGACGGTGGCAGCGAGGTCCTCAGGACGTAGATGGATTGCCTTACAGGGCTAACGAGCTCCATCTGCCCGGGGAGGGGCCCCGACCGGGAATCGAACCCGGGTCTCTGCAGTGACAGTGCAGTGTCTTTTCCCCTGGACCACCAGGGGCTCCCACTGAAATTTTACTGTGTTGTTGAAACACCTTTTGAATGTCATGCAAAGCTTCAACTTTTTAGCATAAATATCAACTTTCCAAAGAGAATTTCCAGTAAGTTCACATTTAACTCCAAGTTCTAAAATTCTTACACGAGATTTCTAAAGAGCAAAGACTAAACTCTGAAAATATTTGCTGTATAGTATTGGCCTCCAGCATGTCAGAAAAAAGGCCACAAATTCAAGTAACGTTTTGAAAAGTTTCAGATATAAAAAGCTTTATGCCTTTTTTTCATTGACAATTTTTTTCATTCAGTTTTACAATAAAATATCAAATCGACATCATGCTGCAGAAGCAAGCTAGTGTTAACAGAAGAGCTATTACGGAATAATACAGACTTTTAGTCTGGTTAATATCACAGATATTTCAGCATGGATTCACAAAATGAAATTCAGTGTAAAACCACTTCATTCCTTTTCTTCTTCCTAAATATCTTTTATTCTGCACTGGAAACAAGAAGCAAAATCATGAACATATTTTCAGATATTTTTGCACCTACCTATTATAACTCATGGAGACAGTTCCATTTTTTTCTAGTCAGTTTGAATAGGATCATTCCAACCTGAGGTAGAAACGAAGTGGTGCTGCTGTGATACTGAAAAAAATAGCAGACTCTGATTTTTACTGAAAATAAAAGAGACACACAGGTAAAATCTGAACTCTAACTTAGGGATGAATTTCCTTCACCATTTAAGTGAAAATCATGTCGTACGTGAGTATTCCATGGGCCATTTCACTTGGGGCATCAAATAAACTTATTTTGAGTCTCAGGTTTCAACTTCGACTGATACTAAAAGACACAAACTAGTCTCTTCAGTTACCTAAACTGAACATCAAGTTTTTCTATATTTATTACACATACATTCCTTACTGTACTTCATTCTAAAAATGTTCTACGCTCTCCTATATGTAGGCCAAAATCAGCTTATATTTAGGCTCACTGTCTTGAAGAGAGTGACCTGGCAATTCTTGCCTTTATAATCCTCTCACTGAATAGACTTGCTTTTAATGTTTTAGATGCTGTTTTGCTGCTGTTACACACTCTCTCTGAGTCTTGCTCAAGTAGCAAATCAAATCATGTTTGTTCCTAGGCACAACAGAAACTTTATACCTAAGTGTTGTACATTTTCTGCATCTATTTCAGACTCTTCAGGTATTCTATGATATAATCCTGTTAATTACATCTTACATGAGTTCATAATTGAAAAAAAGGATCATCCCTTTCAAATAGCTTTCAAGTAGCAAAAAATATAATATGCTTCAATATGATGTGTTTTCTTTTATCATCACCATAAACTGAGAGATAACCCTTTGGTTGGTGCTTGTCATTTGATTTCCAAATTGGAAAAAGGGATCCTAACAGAATCAGGCATATTTTGTATTTGCTACTTAATGTCTTTTAAACCTACCAGAATCCCCCAGGTTATATTTATCATTAATAAATATGAAAGTCAAAAGTTTTTTAACCTCTGCTGTACCGTGACTGAAGGTGGCCTGTAGCACCATCATATGAAAAGCTTTGCCTGTAGGTATCTAGCAGCCAAATGAAATCTTTGTAGCAAATCTGGACAGGCCTTTTTAAAGCTGTGACCATGCTCAGAACATCTAGGTAAGCACTGTAGTTCCAGTGCCTACATAATTTATGTAATTCTAGCTTATCAGGGTGATCTTAAAGCTCTACAGTTGAACAAAGCAGGATACCACTGCTCTAACACTTACTAGAACCAAAAAAATTTGGTGAGTTTTTTCCCTTCTTTCCAACACCCCAGAACTACTTTGGTGCCAAAGATATCACATTGTGTCTTACCCTATATCTGGTCCCCTCTTAAAAAAATTTAGCAGACTTTCCCATGTGATGAGTCCCCTTGGGCACAGGGTTCTTTATGGGTACTCTATTGCTTCAGATGGATACAGAAATTTTGTGTTTAGATACCAAAATCCTGACTGTATCTGAAGAACAAAAAAATCAAAATCCAAAAAAACCCCTTGGCTTTTATTTCTAAAACTCAAAGCATAAGAAGAAAAAACCTCTTTTGCAGTTCTTGGCAATCAGCATTTCTTTGAAGTTTCTGCTTTAGTGTGTGACATCGCAAAGATTTTTCTGCAAGATTGGCAGCAGATTAAATCACAGATTGGACAGCTTCCTTCTTTGAAGTTTGTTATTCATGAATGTCTAACAGGTAAGAGTCTGATAGGTCAATTTTTATATCATTTGTCACCTAAACAGCATATGTAGTGACCAACTATTTACTGTGAAAGGGCTGGGCAGAACATACCAGACTGGAATGAATCACAGAAATCTGCGTACAAAATAACAATATATGTTCTGCTATCACTTGGAAAGTGACTCGCCTGAAGTTAAAGTTTATAGTGGTGTATTCATGCAAAAGATATATCACAGAGTTCATAGGCACTGTGGTATCATTCTCCTGTATCTTACTATTCTTAGTATTCAGTCTGAAACCTTGACTTAGTAAAACATACTGGTAAAAAGATAAGCATCATGGAACAAAGATACCTTTATTTGCAGAGGATTTCTGGTTTCTGTGAAACTTATGCTGGAAAGAAGCGTGGGTTTGACTGTGTGTGGAAGAGCTTTACCCTTGCAAAGTGAGTGTATTGAGTTTGTTTCAGCAAGTCTTGAACTGCTCTATAATAGTTGTAGCAGGAAATATAACAGTATAATGGCCCCTCTTGTAACTTCATCTTTATATCGGCAATTTGATTATAGCACTTCTGAGTCTTAAAATAACACATGTAATTGACTTTATTATATTGCTATTGGTCCATGCTATGCTTTGTTCCCTAGGGTAAAGTAATAAAAAACATATATTGAATTTTAAATACAAGACAAATACCGTATCAATTAATTTGAAACAAATAATTACTGACACTTATATGTCATTCTTTTTCTTAGAGGTTCTCAGAGCAAACCAGAACTCTAACTGTTTAATCAACTTAGAAAGAAACTAGGAAAGACAAGTGCATTCTGCTCTGAATCTGAGCAGCTTCTCAAAAGAACAAAAAATTTCCTTTACATAACTGCCTGTTTAAAATAGAGCTGCAAGGAAAACCAGTGGATTGTCAGACTACAGCTTTATGCAAATGTACATAAGTAAGCAAATAAATAAATAAGATTATGTCAGTGCATTTCAAGTTTCAAAATTACAGAATTAATATTTTTGTGCATCTATATCAGATGTAGGAACTCCATTGGAACATCACGTTTATGCAGCATTTCATTCTTTGTAAAAATACATCTGTAAATGTTGGACACATACAACTCATCAGAAAATACATCTGCAATTGTTATTTCAGGCTGGAGGGATGGATTAGGATGATTCAGATGGAGCTGTGGCACTGATGAATTACCACAGCCACACTGTACATTTTGATCTTCAGAGTCAATTCAAGTATGGATTAGTCTGAATTGAGGTATCTCAGTGGATCACAGAGCATGGTGAAAAAAATTTACACAACAGGCTCTTTATTCATTAGAGTGCCAGTAATACTAATAAAAAATATTGAGATAATTGTAATTATCTTTGGAATTTCTGATACACCCTATAAGAGTGAAAGGGATTCTAAGAAGCAGGAAGATAATTATGAGAGAATTGAAAAGGATCTTATACCTAAGCAGTCTTCTTTATGTACTGGAACAGACAAATTCTTATCCCATGCTAGGCACTGGATTCTTAACTAATATGGTTCCTCTATGTGACCCCTTTGCTATTACTTCTATACAGCTGAGAGTACTTAAGTCTTTGATCATTAAAATAATGCTGTAATATTTTTGTCTTAACAAGTTAATTTTTTTTTGAGATGTCATTGTGTTCTCTAAAGGGTTTTAGGGACAAAAGCTTTCAGCAACCTCACTGTGTTGACCTTCTATCTGGAAAAAAGAAAAATATAAAATCCATTTTCTAAAAGAAAAAAATGATCTGTCAACAATTTTTTCTTCTCACATGGCCAATCAACTAAAGCCAAGAAAGCAGAATAACAAAAAAATTCAACATTCTTAATGATGTATACCTCATTAGAGGTTGAATTAATGCTAAGTCCCATAAATATCCAAATACATATCAAAAGATATGCATAATTAGCTGGTATTTAAAGGACATTTAAATAGTGGGCATGAATATTTAAAATTATTTCTGATGAGCTTTGGAGGTGGAAAACAGCTTTGAAAACTAGAATAGTACTTTGAAACCATGAGTGTGCATCTTGTCTTCAAAAGAGGGCTTGATTAGTATGTCATGATAAAACATGGAACTGCATAGCTAACAATGAAAAGAAACAAAATCTTGAACAGCTGTTCCCAAATGATCATCAAACCTACGCATTGAATGAGTCAGGGGTCTTGAGAAATAGAATCACATTTTGATTATATCCTTTAGCCTCAAGTTTACATAAAAGAAACTGAAAAAAATAATTTTTTTTCCTAATTTCTGACTTAGATTTTTTATCTCTGGTAAGTCACATCCTACAGAAGTTTTAGGATGTACTGCTGTGATTTAAATTTCTCCTTTCAAATACCTTGGCATTATTGTTACCATACAGAACCACCTGCAATATTCTGCTTCTACAGAGCCTTGTGGGACTGCCAATGTTTGCTTTCTTATTGTATGCTGAACTAATGAATACTAAGTTTGAGCAATATTTTCTGGATCATCATAAGATCTCTTGCAATTAATTTTTTCTGGCATATTTACTGCCATTTTCTGTTTGCTTTCCTCAGACAGTCATCTGACTGAGCTTAGTTACAAGGTTATTCACAAAATATTAAAAAAGCCTTATCCTGTTTTTCAATCAGGATTTTGAGCCTTAGATCAGATATCATATTCAGCCAGTCATGGATCTAAAATAACATGATTGCAGCCAACTAAACTAAAGCATATAACTTACACTTGAAATAGTAAGCCACTGAGTCAAATATATTTGTAAAGACAGTAAAATGACTGAATAAAAATATACATTTGAGAGACATCTACAGATACTTGAAGGAAAGATGCATGAGCAGTTTTTAATGTCTCTACTGAGGTCTAGTTATGTTTATAGAACCACAGAATCACAGAATGGTTTGGGTTGGAAGGAACCTCAAGTATCACCTAGTTCCGAACCCTCTTCCAGGGGCAGGGACACCTCCCACTAGACCAGGTTGCTCAGAGCCCCATCCAGCCTGGCCTTGAAGCCTTATAGCAAGCACAATATTTATGGCAGAAAAATTAAAACAAACTCATATATTTCAAATGAAATTTATTTGACTTTGTTTAGATGGCTGAATTTCAAGTGTATTTTAAATACTGTTGACAATTTTATTTATTAACAGTCTAATGTCATGATTATGGCAAAGTTAGCTGAACTTCTGACAGAAGACTTTCAAAGTTCTCAACACTTTTAAAAAACTATCTGTTTCAGTTTCCTTGTACAATGTATTTTCATTGTCTTGGAAACAACATGAGAACTGTGAACAATTTTCTACATGGATTCAGAAATCTGTGCTGCAGATATCCTTGTATTACAGGAATCATTTGACTGAAAGGAAAGGTGCTTGAAATTATAGATGATTTTTATTGTTTTTTTTTTCCTCCAAAAAGACTCATTCCTTTTTGCATAGTCATTTATTTATATACTCCTTGTGCCAACGCACACATATTGTCAGCCAGAGGAATTTTGTAACACATGCCTGTACATGTTTTCAGATTAAACTGCCATTCTCATAAGGAAATCAGTGACAACAAAGGAATTAACTGATAATGAACAATATTTTGATAAACTACCCTTTGTTTATCTGTTTTCTGAAAAATCTATGCCTGTTTTCAGTCAGGCAAACATATTTAGAAAATCTTCATACGTACAAATAGTTGTATAATAAGTGGGCTTCCAGCTATTATACCTCAGGCTACAGACGTCCCTCTGAAGTTTAAAGCCATATGTCAACATGAATTTACCCTGTATTAATGATAAATCTCTCTCCTGTCACTCAACTTTAGCTCTCTTTAGGAACCTGAAGAATACAGTCTAATTTCAGAATGAAATGAGGATAACTTAACCAAAAAAACACTCCAGAAAATTTGATTTTAACATGCAAAACAGAAAATACCCATCAGTATCAGTAACATCCACTGCTTTAACAGTGAGGTGAGACATTAATAATATTTCAAGGATTTTTCTTGGATTTGTTTCATCCATCACATTTTGCCTAATCCTTCCTCAGCTTATACAGTGTTGGAAAACTGGTAAAGAACAGGAAAAAATATTTCTTTTTGAAAACATTTTTCCAGTTTATTCTCTAGTATATCTTTCCTTACTTTTTGTAAATTAATACATTCCCATAATCTCAGTGACTTGCCCTGTCTTTTGTTTTCTTGCATAGGGGTGGGTTTCTGTAACTGAAGAAATGTATCTAAAGCTGTAAGTGGAAATCTTATACACCTATATAAATATATACTATTTATATTGCACAAATAAATATAATTTCCACTTACATTTGTGTATATTGTACATACAGATGTATGTGTTGTATTTTGAACCACATAGAATTGTAAGAAGTTCCTTCAAGTCTTTGAGATCTGCCCTATATGTCTTGCTCTTTCACCTGAGTTGGCACAGGTAGACATAACGTATTTTCCTATTAACTGGATAGAGTTTTGCAGGGATTATCTGCAGTTTTAGAATCTCACAAATAGGTGGCACTAATGAATTCTATATTTGCAATAATTTCTATGTTCCCAACTAGGAAAGTGCAAGTCCTTTTTGTCCTCTGACATACTCTCTACTGACCTTTACTACCAATGGCAAACTTGAACTCAGTTATGAGGGCTGAAACAGATAGAGAGAATCCTGCTTTTCACTTCCAGGAGATAAGTAACTTCTACTGAATGTAACAGGAGTTACTCACTCATGAGTGTAGGAGAAGGGTGCCTACGTGCTGCATTAAAATAAGAAAGCATATTGCTTTTTAATATAAAACATGTCTAGGGTGATATAATGTATTGACAGTTCCCATGAAAGACCTGATTAAACTAGTTGGACCTGAAATATTACCTGACACATTAGAAATGTCAAATAGAAATTATGTTGAAATATGAGTTTGAGTCACATTCCCAGCTGGTTTACACTGGGGTAACCTTCCTAGTATCAATGTAATTAGGTGAATATGAATATTTTTCATATTCAGCCAGAAGAAAATTTGGCTTATTAGTGTTTTATAAACAAGATGCTTTCACAGATATTATAAGGTCCCCAGGCAGAGTTGATCAGAAGTTTAGCAGAAGCTCTGACCTCTCTCCATGCACTCATTGTATGTGCACACCTGTATGCAAGTGGGCATGTGTGCCCATGCACAATACATACACATGTATTTGTAGCTACTGAATGAAATTATATTTGCAGAAATCTTATTTTGTTTTATTTAATATTATCATATGATTTTAAAGAAATTTTATCTTTATAATTTGCATAATTCTTCATAGACTTCAAGAAACTATGAGAATTTAAAGATTGTTGTGAACACAACCCTGTATTTTAGAAGTCTTGCTACTCTGAAGGGAATGACAGAAAGTATTTTTGAGCAAATTAGTAAATTTTTGCACCAAGGAAAAGGAAGACCTACAAAACTTTTTGGAAACAAGTAAAAGCCCTAGTAAGACTGGCACAGAGTTTTCAGTACTATTTAAAATTCTAAAAATTAATTTTGCAATTGTGTTTGATAAATTGGGATTTTAAACTAAGACAAGCTTCCAGAAATATTATTTTGTGAAAAAAAGGAAGCAAAAGGAGTTGAGCAAGAGACTAAAATAAGAATCAGAAACTAAGATGTACTTACTGCATGAGCACATCCCACAATAATCTGAATGGCATATGCACTACAGCTGAATAAACACAAGAAATATCACCGATCAGAAAAATAATTCTTCACAGGACTTCCACACTATAATGAAGGTGGAAGAAGTACACATTACTCTCTCTTCTGGTAACCCAAAGTTCTTAGCTATGTCAGTAGTAACAGGTCAAGCAGTTTCAGGGTCACCTTGAGTTTGAAGACAGCAGGCAAGGTCTGGTCATGCCCCTAAGACTAGAAAGATGCTCCTATCCTCTAAAATAAAATGGTAGCTTTCAAAATATCATTTGAAAATGAATCACTGGTGTGGTGGTTGACCTTGTCTGGATGCCAGATGGCCACCAAACCATGTTATCACTCTCTACTCAGCTGGGCAGGGAAGAGAAAAGGTGATGGAATGTTCATGGGTTGAGATATGAGCAGGGAGAGATCATTCACCAGTTACTGTCACAGATTCAACTTGAGGAAATGATTTTAATTTATTAACAAACAAAAGTCAGAGTAGGATAAAGAGAAACTAGAACAAATCTTAATGCACTTCCCCCTGCCTCTCCTTCTTTACTCCTCATTTTCTCTGTCTCTCCCCCTCCCCAGTGATGCTGGGGAGGCTGGGGACTAGGGGCTGCAGTCAGTCCTTCACATGTCTCTGCTGCTCCTTCTTCCTCAGGGGATGGACTCCTTACACTCTTCCCTACTCCGACATGAGGTCCCATACACAGAAGACAGTACTTTGGGAACTTCTCCAATATGGGTCCTTCCTATGGGCTGCAGTCCTTCAGGAACTGTTCCAGTGTGGGTCATTCTCATGGGGTCACAGCCTTCCTTGGTCTCCCCTTCCTTCATTGTGGACCTCCATGGGCTGCAGGGGGATATCCTGTCTCACCATGGTTTTCACCACAGGCTGCAGGGGAATAAATCTCTGCTCCAGCACCTGAAGACCTACTCCTCCTTCTTCACTGACCTTGGTGTCTGCAGGATTGTTGCTCTCATGCTCTCACTCTTCTCTCCCCTTCTAAAATCTGTTATCCCAGAGGAGCTACCACCCTCACTGATGGCCTCAGCCTTGGCCAGTGGGAAGTCTGTCTTGAAGCCATCTGGCATTGCCTCTGTTGGACGTGGGGGAAACTCCTGGCAGTTTTTCACAGAAGTAACTCCTGTAGTCCCTCATTACCAAATCATTGACATGGAAACCAAATCCATGCTTGCTTGTAATATCTCCAGAAACATGCCTATGTATTCCCTGGAGGCATGGTTGCTAATCCAGGCCTCAAATTTGCAAAAACCACTTGCAAGAGATGATAAAATCGCAGTGCTTGGGCTCTGATAGTGTTAATTTAATTCTCACATTACTGCTTGAAACAGTCTGTCATATTCTAGAAACATTTATCCTGCTGCAGTGAAATGCAAAGTCCTCCTCAAATAAGCAATGTTTATCCTGCTATTTCACTTG
This sequence comes from Empidonax traillii, assembly GCF_003031625.1. Taxonomy (NCBI): domain Eukaryota; kingdom Metazoa; phylum Chordata; class Aves; order Passeriformes; family Tyrannidae; genus Empidonax; species Empidonax traillii. The sequence goes on along the minus strand of NW_020955421.1, from coordinate 101,536 downwards.
AAAAATCTCTGCAAAGAAAATACGGAAAGGTTAGCAGTAAAAATATCTGGAAAAAAGGATACTGTAGAAAAAATGATCTAATGATATATTTGATTTATCTCATTTTGATGAGTCGGGGTGCCACTAGAATATTAGGTGTTCATGATAAAGGAGTGAACCTGACTGTGAGTATCACAGGATGCTGGTTTGTCTATAGCTGTGAAGTGGAACTGCTTTCCTTATTTTAACTTTTTAAATAGGGAATGCAGATCAAGTGCAGCCCATACATGGTTAGGAAAAGTTTGCACTATTCTTTCAGGTACTTCTTGTGACAAGATTTGCCATAGAGATTAAAATCTCAAAAATCTATGCAAAAGAGTAGGAAGTAAAAAAAAAGAAAAAAAAATTCAGTATTGAGAAGTGTTCACAATTCTGTGTCTTCAGATTTCCACAAAAGTGACAGATTTTTAAATAAACGTCATAATTTGAAAGTCAAAATAGATAATATGTCGGATAGATAGAAGAAGCAGGGCTATGTTATTATCATTATATACACAGAAACATTGATGAGGATATAGCAATGACAGGTTATCAGGAGAAAGTCATTACAAGAATCTTGCAAAAACACAGAGGAAAGGTAAGTACCGCAAAAAGAAATGAAAAGCAGAGGGAGGGAGGAACAAGGGAAGGAAGGAAAGAAGTAAGGAAGGAAGAAAGGAAAGAAGGAAGGAAAGAAGGAAGGAAAGAACAAAGGAAGGAAGGAAGGAAAGAAAGAACAAAGGAAGGAAGGAAGGAAGGTAATTCAGACTGGTGGAGGGTGGGGGGTGTGAAGGAGAAGAGTGAGAGAGAGTGTTTACACAAGAAGCTGATAAGACAGTCACCCGGGGGGCCATGTTGCCCAGAGAGTTAGGTGCTCTCTCTGTCCTTGGAAATTTTCAAGATCCAACTAGACTAAGCCTTAAGCAACCTTAGAGGTGTCTCTGCTTTGAGCACAAGGTTGAGCCAGAAGCCTCCTGAGGTCGCTTCCGACCTGAATTGTCTTATGAACCCAGATCCCAGCATTAACAAGAATAACCTCGATGCAAATGTACAGTGGGTGCAGTTCCACTGATACAGAAGTGACTTATAAATAGTGTATCCTTTATGGAAATAGCTGTGCCTGCATTAATCATCATCTGATAAATATAACTGCATCCATACCCACATTGGAACAGCTACACAGTCTTTCCAGAGCAGTTGATACAGTCCACATTTCCAATGTAAAGGAATCCTATATTGCCAAGGAATAAAAAAACCAACACCACAGAGGTTCACTCTACTGTAAAGAAGCAATTTACTAAAATACCATCACCATCCATCAGCTACTAATCTTTAAATAGCAATAATTACTAAATGTTCTTGTACCTACTAAACTAGACAAAGACAGGATATAAACACACTGCTAAATCACTTAAGCAATAAATTACAATGTGTGCCTTGCAGCTTGAGTAAATACTGTTGACTTGGAGTTCACAGTAAGAACACAGAGTAGCACAACGTCACACTGTCTGAAGTAGGAAAGGAGGTTTCTCACACTGAAGCATCATACTTCGGGGAAAGAAATCTCTATTTATAAACTTCCCTGAGCAGTCAGATACTTAATGAACCAGTTGCTTCTTCCAAACTTATCTGATTACAGCAAATCATGTTCAAATGCTGGATGTATTTTGGAATGCTTTCTAAAGTTCAGAAAAGCTGCACGAGAGTGTTCTTTAGACTTGTGTGCCATCTCAAGTAATACTGTTTCTCAGTAAACTACTTCGAAAATATAATCTTATGTGGAAAAATATACCACGTTCATTTACTCTGTCTAGATGTCAGTGAAGTTCCCAAATCATTCTTAATTCTACTTAATGTAGCACAATATAGTTGATTTAAGCTGTGTTCAAGAATGTAAACAGAGATAAATAATTTTAAACATAGGTTATGTCTGGAAAATTTGAAAAAAGAATATTTTGACCTGGGTATTAATGAGTAAAAGTGCTCATTATGATAATCTAGTGTTATACCACTAGTTTCTGTGCTTGGATTTGATTCTTTTTCAGGATCAATTTAGATTCATGAAATGGAGGTGTTATAAAGCAATGGTACCACGTGTGAGGTCCTCCTTTATACAGTTGGTCAAGTCCCCAGGTTAGGACTTAATAAAAAAAATAAGAAAAAGAAAAAGAAGGAAAGCAAAGAGTTTAACTGATGAAACTGAAAAAGTTGAACACTTGCATGTGAATCTGGTGAATCTGGAAAGTGACCTTCCTACCTGTCAGAGTGCCCTGCTGGCTCCTGTGCAGTTACTGTACCAGTTTTTCAGCAGAGTTACTCACAAGCCAGTCAGTCTCCAAACTGTGTTGTTGTAAACAATCCTTTCTTTCCAGCTGAAGGCCTTCATATTTGTCCTGAATCTCATCCTGTGTAAGTCTTCAGTATGATAACTCTGTTCTTCAGTGTATCAAGTTCATCCCCCCAATTTGACATCATCTGCAATGTTGTTGATACATGTTCTAGGGCATTGCTTAGACAGGTCCAGAATAAACGCTAGTTATCAGCCTCCAGATAACACATGACACAATAACCACTACGCTTGAAACCCAAACATCTGACCAGTGTTTTATGCATCTGATCATGCACTCATCCATACTAGACAGATATGACAATGTTGTGGGAGACAATAGTAAAGGCACACTTTTAAATTGCTCTAAAACTTGAAACATATTGTATTTAAAGATATGAAAGTTGTTTTATGAAGACATGAAAACATTGAAAATGGTTAAATAATTTTTTTAAAAGATAGTTCCAGTGCTACTGCATGCAACTGTCTCAAAATAAACCATAAGATATTTTGGTATTCATTCATTCATGCATTTTATTTTAACATCGTTTGTACATGCCTCAGGTTATATGCTATAAAAGAGAAATTGCATCATGTGTTGCATGTATGTTATATGCATAACATACCAAAGGGTTATGTTACCTGTAAGGAACACAGTGTCACAGAGAAAGAGGGGCACTAGCCACACCTTCAACCCCTCTGGTCTTTACAACAAGAGATTCTTTATTAGGCTCTTTGGGTACATTTCTCATCCAAATATTCTGAAGAAAATACCTGAATGATCATACTGATATGTTTTACCATGTCACTTTTCTCTATGAGTCACACAATCTGCTTCCATTTCACTTTTAGCAGAATCAACTGCCTTTAGTCTTTAAAATCAAGTTTTTTTTTTTGTTTGTTTGTTTGTTTGTTTTCTCTACAAATATCTACCCCATGCTCTTTGGTAAACCACTGTTTCAGTCCTCAAACCACCATGCTGCAACTATGGAAACACTGTACAGAAAAACATGCACCAAAAATGTTCTTAAAAAACAAATAAACAAAGCAAAACCAAACGTTAGAAAGAGTAGGCATCTTTCATCAAGAAAGCTTTGAACATCCAGCACATACCTGTATGAGTCAAATGTACTCAATATCACTCAAAGTGTGATTTAGTTGAGCCACGGCTCTTATTCACCATTGCAGCAGATTCTGCCTGGCCACTACTAAGTATCAGAATTTTGATGGTTTTTAATCCAAGGCCCTGCCAAGCATTATTTTGGGTGTATAGGCCATTAACTCAGACCTCTTGGAGCCACCTCCTCTTGGAGCCCTTGGCTGGGGGCATCCTGGGACTGACTACTTAAAGATATATGGCAACATAAGCAAGTGAAGGTAAATCTGAGTTCCTCTGACTCTCAGACAGTCAGGATGTGAACTAGCTCCAATTCAGACTGGGCAACTCAGATTGCCCAGAGAAGTGGTAGAGAAGTTGTGGATGCCCTATCCCCATCAGTTTTCAAGGTCAGGCTGAGCTGGGCATTGAGCAAGTGGATGTAGTGGAAGATGTCCCTGTCCACGCCAGGGGTGTTAGAATGAGATGATCTTTAAATTCCCTTCCAACCTCACCCATTCTATGATTCTATGGTTAATACAGTCTTTAAAAATCAGGGTATCTGATCTTGAAATCAGTGCCTGCTAGGTTGGCTGGAGTCTAAGACGGGTTGTGGTTGGCCAGCCTTGGACATATCATGTGTGCTTGCTTCTACCTGTTTTGCAGTCTGTAGGCTACTCAAAATCCTATATACACACAAGGACGTTGCTCAGGTATTAGACAACCTGTCATGTGAAAAGGGACAGAAGTAAAGGATTTTCTGTCCCACCTATATTAATATATTTTTTGTCTATTAGTGTCCCCCTTCCAGGAGTTCAAAGCATTTAAAGTCTGAAAAGTCTGCCAGCATCTCCTTAGGGGGAGACCCTTCGCTTGACAGATTCACTGAGATGGACAGGACTTTTGATACCCTATTTATGGGCACTGCATTTAATAGCATCGGAGAACCTTCTAATCAAGTTTCTCCTACGAGTTATTCTGCTGTTGATGAGATTGCCAGCACAAAAAAACCCCCACGGACTAACTCTTAGCAGCTCACAAAATAACGTTTATTAATACAAATCTGAAAAAACTTTTATTAATACAAATCTGTGACAAGTTACAGGGTTTGTGTCATCGGTGATAACATTTAACTGCAAAATTCCACTTGACTAATAAACCCCAAATCAGAAGGGCACTCTCCAAAAACAACACAAGTCCCGAAGAAGCAATAGATCACTATAACACTTCAGTACAAATTTCAAGCAACCCCCTCCACAACAGACCAATTTACAAAGACTAGGACAAAATCTAAACCCACTTGCTAACACAAAGCAGAAAAGGAAGCTCTATTGCTGCTTCTCACTAGCAAACACTTTAATTCACTAAGACAAAGAAATATACACTTAAACTATGTACAGCGAGTTAGAGTACAGGATCTAAGGCAATAAAGTACAATACAGGAAAAAAAATAAGGTAAAATCTATACATGGTAGTCTATAAAGTATAGGACAAGGTAAAATTAATATCTATAAGGTAAAGATCAAATATATAAGCAAAGTAAAATATCAAATACATAAAGCAAAGTACAATCAGTCTATAAGGTAAGGATCAAGATACATATCTATATATATATAAAAGGCAAGATATAAGGAAGCAAAGTACAGTTAGTGAAGGTGAAAGCAAAGTAAAATATAAAAATGGTTGCTTACCCTGCAGCATCCTGAGGGGTGGAAGGAGAAAAGGCAGCCCATCATTTACCCCCACAGAAATGATAGAACTCTTCCTTGACTTTTGCTCATGTCTGATCTCTTTTTATACTTTTTTGCTGAGTCAGTTTGAGTGACTATAGTCAATAAACTAATTTTTGGGATGATAGACAGATGACATAGGCCTAAGGGTCCTGAGTTCCCATCAAGTAGGATGTTTGCAAAGAAAGGCCACGTGGTCTCCATATCATTCCATCCTTCCCTTGATCCTATCACTCTGTTGTTGGGAAGTCTCCCCCCAGGCGATGGGGTCTTTTGGGAAGCCATCAGGAGTCTCTTTGTCCCTTTTTAACAATCGACCCACCTTAAAATGTGTTTCTGGGAATGCCCCCTCCAGGTGCCTCCAGGGTCTTTCCTGTAACCATTCAGGACTGTCACTGTGGCCTTAAATTGGTCCATCACCTTATACAACCCATTACAGAAAATCCCTGAATGAATCCTAGTCCTAGACACACCCACCATCCCAACTTTTTATAAGCTTTATTTTGATCTGTACTTTCCTTCTTCCTTAGCTATAATCCCTGAATCAACAGAGGCAGCAGCACCATCTTTTTCCCAGGAAGAGCAGAAAATAGTGTCAGGCTTCTGCTCTTGTCCAGCCATAATTTCTGATCAATCATAACTGCTCCAGTAAACATTTTTGTTTTGTTTTATTTTGTTTTTGTTGTTTGTTTGTTTGTTTGTTTTTGTGTTTTTTTTTGTTTAGAGTTTTAGTCCAATAAGCAGGCTAGAACACCTTGATGGTTGCAGCAAATGCAAAAAAAAAAAGGATGTGAAAGTGGTTGGTTGGAGAGGCAGAAACAAGCCAACTGTAAAAATACTTGAGAGACTTACTGGGGAAACCTAGTCTTCCATTTTTCTTGGAAATATTAATAGCAGAAAAGAAACAAAGTATCATTAACACACATAGAAAACAACAACAAAACCCGCAAAACCAAAACACTCTCTCCCCGAAAAGAACAAATGACCAGCCAAACCAACCAACCAACCAACTAACCAACCAAAAAAACCCCACAAAACCAAAAAAACACAAAAACAAAAACAAAAACAAAACAAAACAAAAAAAAACCAACCAACAAAAAACCACCAAAACCCACCAACCAAAAAAATCAAATACAAAAACCAGTGCCAGCCCCATTCTGATGTCAAGAGGAGGCTCTAATCTGAACAGTGTCCAGGCCTGGGCCCCAGAATTTGGTGATTCACAGAGGTCATTTTAGCCTGGTCTCAAGTAGCACTGTCACAGTCTCAGAGGTCAGCAATCACTTTTAACAAAGAGCATAGGTATGGCCATCCTGTTCTGGAAATAAAGGATTTTAATCACTTGGAATAGTCACATCTCTGTGAGAGAACACTCCCTACCCTCGTTTATTTACAGGTACAGCTGTGAATTCAATGAACTAATAATGAGTAATGGTGCAATTTTGTGCTAGGAAGGGAAACAAAAGGAAATATTGAATGATGAAAACAGAAAACTCAAAGCCGAAAACCATGAGAACCGGCTGGAGAGTAGCAAATAAAGCTCATAAAATTATGTCCTATTCAGACTACAAAGTTTTTGAAGCATGAGATGAGATATAACAATAATGAAAGTTTTAAAGAAAACCCTTTTAAAAAAGAAATCAAGGAAAGGCAGGAGGGTTTCCATGTAAACAGAGATCTGGAGGACTAGAGCAGCAGAACCAGAAGCACTTCTGAAAGCCAGGCATAAAAGCAGGGCTTGCAGGGTCTCAGTCTGTTGCCTGGATTTGATACAAAAAGGCTTCTCACAGTATGGAATATGCTCTGTAGTGTACTGTGTCCAGGGTCTTGTCTCCATATCTCAGGTAATAGTGGGAATTTCTTCCCTGAGGCAAATTCTGTAGGAAGTTTGCTATCCCAAAATCAAGAAAATGCACTGTTCCAAGCAGCATGAACTGGTCCCTGTTCTTTAAGGTACTAAATAGAAAAATAAACAAAATTATAAATAATTGGAAATTAGAGCTTTATGAGTGATGGACAGGAGTGGTGATTATCTGGTATATTGCCTCTGTGTTTCACACAGCTTTATACCATTATTCAGCTGTGTTCTGAGAAGGAATGTGTTTCCAGTTACCAACATTTCCCCCTAGCTTTGCTCTTTTCTTTAAAATAAACGCTATTGATCAGTAGCAGTCTTTTCTGAAATTGGCAGAAAGGTATGAGCCTATTAAAGCTCTCTTATTAAAGTTGAATATGACTGGAAAGGAGAATTGATTCCTACTAGATTTATATCCGTTAGCTTTTCGCTGCAATTCCCTATTTGTAACATTTCATTACACACCTTCAGAAGCTATTTTTTCTTCTTTATATTTCATTTTGTGGATTTTGTTTCCGGTATCCTGAAAGAGTGGTCACTATTTTTCCTATTTTTATTGTAAATGTTATTTTGTACATACGAATTTTGAAGCAACTAAATCTTGGAATATTTTTTTTTTCTGGAGGAAGATGAGTAAGCCGTGCCTAGATTGTTTTGTTAGTTATATTTAAAATTACTGCAGAACACATAAGTTTGTGAATTTGTGTGTCTTGACATCAGCATATTAATCTTCAATCAGGTCGGATTTCTCTGAATATGAAAACTGTCAGTCTCTGCTTAAGAGATTTAGAAAGAAAAAAAAGTTGGAGGGAGAATGTTTTGAAAAATATTTCTGGACTAGTGGCATAGTTAAAGGGAACAGGCTGAAATAAATCAGAACTTCTGACTGCCCAGACTGCCAGTTTTCTCTAGCTGCCATTTAAGAGCCCAAACAACCTGGTTCAGTGCAGAAGAAAAAAGAATGTTTTGAGCCTGAAGCCAATTGTTCAAGAAGCTCAGCTTTCTCCAGTGTCACACCTTTGTGTGAGCTAAGTCATCTGGCATATACATATAGATTTTCATTTCAAAAGGGGGATTTCTAAAATACCACTTTGAAAGGAGTTGATTAAAAAGTTTCTGTAACCTTTAATGAGAATAAATTATATCAGGCCAGTCAGGTCATTTAGAGTAGATCTCCACAGTAACCATTCATATATATTTGGGTGTTTCTCTAACGCAGCAGAGTGAGTTACTAATGTTGTCTATATTTCTTGCATTCTCTTCAGCTCTTTTTGAACCCTGAGGGCTCAGCATTGTGTCTGAACAAATATTCTACAATGTCTATTTTCTAAAACAAATGTATCTTTAGGTTGCCTGAAGTTAATATTGAATTTAAGCTGAGTTAGAAGAAAGAATAGTGTTTGGAAACATGAAACAACCCAACTCAGGCTACAACCATGAACAAGTGAAGCATGATTTGTAAAAGCTAAGGAAAGTATTGCCTGCTTCTGCACATCTCTGAAAAATTTCTTAACCAGTGGGTCGAAAATGATCTTTGAGGCAAAAGAAACAATGAATTTCCAAGTTTTGAAGTGGTCATACATACCTAGAACTTTCCTTATTTCTTCCGTTAGGGAGAAAAAAGTTCTAGAAAAATGTCTAAAAAAGAAAAGTGGATGACCCATAATGATTTATTTCACTTTTTAGGTCACCTAAGAAACTGAACCATCTTAAGATTCAACAGATAAACAAATAAACCCCATGCACAGTATTGTTTATCTTTGAATATAATGAAATTTAAACATTTATCACCATGTGATTTCCTAAATGTTTGATTTGGACTATGTATATGGTCATTGCTGTACTGGAGTTTATTAGAAGCAGTTTTGATTTGAAAAAAAATGTATTGCAAAACTTTATTTCAAGAGTGAGATATTTAATAACTGTAGGGTTTTTTTGTTTGTTTGTTTATTTATTTTTGAGGGTTTTGTGTTGTTTTTCTTTGTTTTTTGAAATAATTTAAAATCCAAGTCAAAACAGTCTCAAACTGTTTTGATTAAAACAGTTTATTGAAAAGGTATTTGGTGCATTATGCCTAATGAAGCAGAGATCCTTTCCAGCGCAACTTTTGAGCTTCTGAAACTGTTCTAATTTTTCTTCTAACATTTTTTGTTCCTTTGGTATTGCTATTTTGCATCAGAACACAATCAGGTTCTTAGACCTTTCCTCTTAATTCCATCAAAATGCTAATGAGCTTGGTTTGTTCAACTTTTTAAAGAAAACTGAGCTGCATCTTGAGAAACAATCTAATAACTGATGGATATACATTTCTCATACTTTTGAAGTTCAATATAACTTCTCTAAAAATATGTTAGAGCAAACAACGTAGAATTTGCTTTGCCTGATATAATAATAATAATAACAATAACAACAACATTTAATTTACTTGATGGCTATGATTAAATGTGAATGTCGAACTAGAGAAGGTTCAGAGAGATGCCAGAAACCTGCTCCTTTGCAGGTTTACGTTCCCATGGAGAGTTTAATAAATATTCTTTCTCTTGAATCGTGTAGCTTCTAAGATGACTGAAAAGAAAGGAAAGAAACAATTAAAAAAAGAATTATCCAAAAATACATGCAAAAAATCTGATGAAATTATTTAAGATTTAATTATTTCATATTTTTGGTTGGTTTTAGTCCATAATCTTTTGCAACAATATGATGCTATTCCTTACTGAGCTCTGGGTTCTTAAAGGCAATTATTATGCTCCTATGCCTTAACTCTGGTCCTGAGCTTATACAGTCTGGTCTTCCAGAGCAAGTCTAGAAAATCAAGGAATCAGGAAACAACTTTCTGCTGGTAGATGCTGGTTATAGGTGAGCAGTCAAACTATAGTCAGGCACAATATCATCTCCAAAAACTGTATCAACTGAACTGACTGAAACTCATTTATTGTTCCATGACCTATTTAACAGAAGATACTATAATTGCATTAAAATAATGTTATACATTGTAGCCTTCTCATGCAGACAAAGCTGTTTGGAATGCATGAAGGAGGTTGAAGAAACCTTGTGAAAACAAAACTAGACTAGTGCCGAAGTAAATAATGGTTATTTAGCAGTGAGGAAAACAGATATCTGACGTTACAAAGGGAATGTGTAGGTTCCCTGCCATGTAATAGTACTGTATGCCTTTTTAAAGTAGCTCTAAATGATGCAGATGAATAAGGATATTTAGGGTATGTCCTCCTGATCTGCTTAAGGTGTTTAATTTGCAATTACATAAATCATGACCTGCTGTGTAGAAGTAGCTTCTGCAGGTAGTCAGGGCTGATCCCACTGCTCATTCCTCAACCACCTCTTGGGATGTTTTGTAGGTATATCAGCCCTGGAGACACTGTGTGCCATCAGAGGGACATGTGACAACAGCCAACCTTGGTCTCAGCAAGGAACCCAGCAACCTGCCCTTGAGAATCCTCAGCAGTCAGTCTCAGAGACAGTCTTTAAAAGTTGATGTATATTTTTTTGAAAATTATTTTACTTTATATATTATCAAGCTATCCATTTAATTTTAAACAGTATTGCAAATAAATCTGGAGGTTCTGTATATTACAAACCACATTTTACCAATCATTCATTGTTCTCCCTGTTTGACTCACTGTAGATATACATGGGCATTTTGTTGTTTTATGGGATATTTTATTCACCAAAAAACCAAAATCCTAAATATATGAACACTTCTTTTAAAGTAACTGGGCTGTATGGAAATTATTTCTCACTGCTTGACAGCTAATGATATGTTTCTGTGTAAAAATATGAAGATTTATTACCATTCTGAACAAAATCATTACTTTCTATCTACTATAACAGTGGGTGTTCCCATTATCCATGTAAAGGATTAGTTCTTTTAAAGCTTACCAAGCTCTAGAACTAAGTAACGTATTATGGCAATGACTTCTACCAGTTAAACAGATTTCCACTGTGAAAAACAGATGTCTTGACATCAGTTTGCAAACTTGTTCCCATCGATTTACTTTAATTTCACTTTTAAAAGGGTAAATAAAAGTATTTGAGTTTGCTGTTTTATTTAATATTACTTTAGCTTCATGTACATCTCTATGGGAATGTGTGACTACCTTTTCTATTCTTTCTTTGTGGCAAAAAAAAAAAAATCTTTCCTTTACATCTGCGGTCACTTTTAACAAAAGAGGTTACTAAAACAGGTTAGTCACAAGTAAATTTTGGGATGAAATCAGAGAGAAAGTACCATAGGAGCTTTAATATATCTAAGAATTATCAAGGACAAGCCCTTGGGTAGAGATGAAAGGCTGGAATTCATATCTAGTTTAGCCAGGATTCTGATAAGTTAGAAGAGAAAGAAAAATACCGAGACTTTCAATAACTCTTGTGTCATTTGTTAGTCCTTGATGGTTCAGCCCTCTGTGATTCACTTCATAAGAAAGGTAAGAGTTTCTTGTCCAGTGAGTCTGACTGCATGTATGAGGCATTAAAATGCACAGGTTGAAAAGCTTTCAAGAACAGATCTATCTCTAGACCCACCACACTGTGTCAAAGTGGTTGAAATGAATTTGCTTATAGCCCAGTGAATTGAGTTCTGACTTCCTGACCTCATTTGGTTTCACATCCAATGTCAAGCCCTGACAACATTGGTAAGGTTATTATCTTGATATACCTCAATACCATGAGTCTCTTCAAAGCACTTTTAAATGACAGTTTTTGTAACCTGACAGGAAAGAATTTGCAACTACAGCAATATCTGTGATTGTTGGTATTCAAGCTCTCCTTTTTTGACAGATGACATTAAAAGATAACAGCCAGGAGGACGAAAATTGGTTTGCCCAGTTTTATGGCTAAAAAGTACTCCTAGAATTGGAAAAAGTGGGACTCCATCCTATTGTATTCTCAGGAGTACTCACTATATTATTAACCAGGCATCTTCAAATAAATCTATAATAGTAAAATAAACAGTGTGAGAGCCCAGTTCCTGTCTCTGAAGCTGTCTTTTAGTCTGTCTCTGTGCCTATGAATTGATTGGGAAACTTGACCTGAGGCAGAAACAGTTAAGGATTGCTCTGACAGTGGGTAGTCCCTCACACTGGTTAATCTGGTGGTACTGCATAGAGGGATGATAGTGCAAGTTCTCACCAGCAATTTATTGACATTTGTGTGGCCCTCCTTCTAGATGAATATATCAATGTAGACATCAAGCTGATAGAGCTGGTTTGCTGTTCTTGGTCCGGGCATATGTCCTCTATTTCCATCCCTCATTAATAAAATGTATAGGAAGGAAGGAGAATAATACTTCCCTTGTCCATGCTAATTGTTTTAATCATAAGCCATAGTAGAAATTGTTTTTTTCTTTCTTTGTGCTTGAGAGATGCTAGTATTTAGATCACAGCAGGGTTATTTAGTATGCTTTGATGCTGCAGCAGTGTGGCTGATTTTAAATAAGAAGGGCAATTGATGACTTTCTAGTTTCACCTTAGAAAAACACTCTTTTTATGAACCATAGAATCATTTAGGTTGGAAATGACTTCTAAGATCATTGAGTCGAACTGTTAACCTAGAAAATCTGTGTAATTTGAATGTGATGTAAAAGCAGCTCATTTCTGAGTCTGAGATGTACCTAACTTATTTAATTTCTGAACACTTTGAAGTAAGTCATCATACTCAGCAGGAAGTAGTCATTTTGGAGGAAGTGCCCAACATTGTGAATACAGATGGGATTTAAGCTCAACTTAGTTTTCCTGTCATGGAAAGACAAGATGAGAAAAAACTGCTCACATTGAGCTGATAAAATAATTAGCTCAGTCTCATAATTACTGTTAGTGCTATGTGCTGATCTTGCCATCAGGTGCTTTGCCGTGCTCTCAAGCCACTAAAACCTAATATAGAGCAAATTATCTCAGCGTGTCATCTGCTGGAGGGCCCCACTATGATCACTTTTGAAGACAGACTGAGCATATACATGTGTTTTCATTCATTATAATTGTCTCTAGCACCTCAAAAAAATTGTAGACAAACAACCATTGGCTTTGGAAGAAAAATAACACTGCCATGCTAAGCTAGAAATAGCTGTTGGAGCTCATAAGTATATTTATTTCCGCAATTTTAGTTAAATCACTAGAGTAATAGTGACAACAAGAACCTCAAAATCATACCATAAGAAAGCTGAAACAAACAATAAGATTTAAGGTCAATATTAATAGCCTTTGTGTAATGTTGTGTTTCATACGCTGAAATTCCATACTATTTATAGTTTATACTGTGAGAGTTGAAGTAATATATTCCCTTGACAGACCTATACTTCAAGTATATTTATGAAGTAGGTTTATATTAATATGAGAAGTCAGATAGAAGTGTCTACATTTCACAAGAGATCAAGCCAAATGAAAAAGAGGCTGGCAAAACCCTAGTTTTTAGGAGTACATCATGAATCAACCTCCCCCATTTGCTGATGGAACACCATAAGGTATTCAATTTGGTAGAGGAGAGCACAAAGCTCTTCAGGAACCAAAGTGATCATGCAAATGACTGTGTGTCCTGAGCAAGCTAACATTCTGAAAGACATGCTAGCAGAATAGATTTTATATGTAATATCTCAAATTATCTGATTAATAATATCCTTAACTTAATGGCATTTACCTACCAATCAACAATATTATACAATTTCTGTTGAATGACTATCAAGTTTTACTCAATTTCTATAGTAAATTGACCAATTCACACATAGTCGTGCGTTCCTTTCTCCCTAAATCTTTCTGAGACAACCATTTATTCTGTAAACTGACTGGTGAAAGGATCCTTCACTACTTAAATAATTAAATGCTGTAAAATAACACTTGTGAAAGAAATCAGACTAATAAACATCTTGCTTTTTTATCTGCGGCTGTAAACATCTCTCCAGAATCTAATAAGTGTAAAATATATATCTTTAAAAAGTATGTCTATACCAGGCTTTTTTTAAAAGGTGAATATTTATCATTCTGGGGATGTTATACAAATTGCATCACCCTAAAATCTAGTTTTATACTATAAGTATCCAGGCTCGAAAATTATGTGTTTTTAGTTGTTCACTGAAAAACATCCAAATATATGAAATGAATGAGATAACTAATTTCTGAATATTTGTTAAACCAGCTGTCAGTCACTGAATCTTCTCTGTGAAGGAAGGAAGGCTGTGGGTCTTGCTGCAGGAAACATCTTGATAAAAAGGGAAAAAGCACTAATGAAAGAGGAAACCTTGTTGAGCAGAACTGTTATGTGGGAAAACTGACCTCAAAAGTATAGCATAACATAGTTCCTGTCTGTAATGTTATAACTGAATAATCTTTAAGTGTGATTTTTCAAAATGTGCTGACAGCTGAAAGTCCCATCCAGGCCTGCGTCCCAGCATGCTGAGCAGCATACAAACTCATGGGGTAGCCCTGTATCCCGAAGGGTTTGCACTCTGGTTTACAGGATACTTAACTGCAGAGGGATGGGTAAATGGAGTGTGAAAGAACCATTAGTAGGATAATATACTTAGGATGGAAGCTGGTATAAACTTCACAGTGGACTTTTGCTGAGCGGTCTTAAAACCTGTCACTTATAGCTAAGCTTCCTCTTTCCCTAATGAATATCTCTTTTTGTCTGCTTGCAGGTTTGCCCAATGATAAATATGGGATGACACTGTCCAAGTCACCATCTGAGATTTTTGTGGAATTGGTTTGAAACTACCGAAATAGCAGCAATGAGAAACAGCAAGCTGTGTATTCTTAGTGAAGGGATACAACTTTTGAAACAGGAGACTGGCTGCCATTTTGATATAAGGAATGTGAGTTTTGCTCTGCCACGAAAATTTACTCAAACTTAAATTTATAAACATTTAAAATATATTATTTTGAAAATGTATGACTGAGATATCCCTTTAGAAACTTGTGAGATGTAATTTCATTTGTTAGTAAATGTAATTGAACAAGAAAAGTCTGATTTTAATTTATTTCTTCTCTAAGTTCGTTGTGAAAGCAAATAATAATGTTCTGACATTTAGTGAAATTTTTTGTTACTTTAATACTATTTTAACATAGTTATTTAGTTCTCCCATTAATGGCAATATTTTAAGATAGATATGACTACTTACATTTTTCTGAATATCATAATCAATACACGTATCTTTTAAGTATAACTCTAAACTTTTTTTTTACTACAAAACTACAAAATTCAGTTGAGTTCTAAAATTCAGAATGACCAAATGATCACAGACAACAAGCATTCAAAATGTGTTGTGCATAATGATTAGATTCTTCCTCCATTTGCCCTTCTGCTTCCTGCTGTCTCTGTTGCCCACCAGTGAGTTATACATTTAAGAGGAGGAAAGAAATCTGTTGACTGCAGAGTTGAATTCAGTTAATATGCCTCACACTAGCAGGACAATGCATGTAACACAGCGGGCCTAATTTGCTGTCCATCTCTAGCTATGAACATTACCACCAAATGTCTGCAGTCAAGTGGTTCTCATTACACCGAAGTTCTGTGGTGTGGGATTCTCTGCATAATCTAATGACCCAAGTTCTTATTTGAAAAAGTACTCTTTTACAATGGCATTCTGCTTGAGCACCACAAGCAAGTGAAGGATATAAAAAAGTAGATCCACTGAAAAGCAGGAAAATGCAGCCTGTCGCACTATCTGAAACAAGAGTGTAACCAATGAGACATTCTTCTAAAGGAGCAGCAAAGGAGCAACTTGGTAGCTTTTATACATAAATACTCCCTGGGAATGCGTTCTTCTAATTGATTGCCAAGTCCATGATAACCCTTCAGTGCCTTATTTTCTGGAAGCAGAAAACGTGTCTGTGTCTTTGAAAGGCAAATTCTGCTAAATATGCAAGGTTAGTCCTATGTTTAAAGCCAAAAAAAATTCAGCAGGGGGAACTTTTTTCTTCATATAGTTGCCACAGTACTAAGAGCCCTGTTTTATGGCTGTTTTATCAAAGGTGCTGCACAGAAAAACTCTGCTGTATTCAAATCCTGTTCTCATTATTCTTTTTGCTAGTAGCACTAATCATTCCTCTATTTTCAAATTGAATACTAACATTGTGAATTCACTGTTGAGAGCAGGAGGGGGAAAAAAATAAAGGAATCCAGCAATTTTTCAGTTCATTTGGGTTCATTTATTAAGAGATTGAGATTTCAGTACTTCTATGCCCACCTGTAATTGTCCTAATTCTTCTAGTTGAAGCTCTTTCCTGTGACCATGCCAAGTTCCTTTGCTGCTTTAAGAGCCACGCGGTGGGGGATGTGCTCTGGTTCATGAAGCAATTTACAATACACACAAAAGTAGCTGCCCTTTGGGCTTAAGCAGAGCTAGTCAGAGAGAAGGTAGTTTAGGCTTACCCAGGGTAAGCCTTAAACACATGGGTATAGGAGCAGAAAATAGACAACTATGTTTTCAGAGTATAGCTGATAGACTGGGGCCATTTTACAGCATATCACTGTATGGTGAACTGTTGATACTTGCAAAAGGAAATAAATCAGTAGTCAGTTTCTATGCCTGAAAGGGTTGAAAAAAAACTTTGCACTACTTTCGTGTTTCTGATACAAAAAGGGTTATAGCTTTGATGGTAAACTGAAGGATACTTGCATTTGTGGCCTATCAAAAAGGTATTTCACCTCTGAAAGAAAGTACCAGTATTTAAAGTACAAGCTGGAAAATTACCTGACCTGTCTGAAGTCCTGACCTTGGCATGGAACTATTAGTTAAATGGCTGTCTGGCCTAAGCCAAAATGAGAGTAAACACCTACAGACAGTCCAGTTCCCAGACTTGCACCAGTGCCCTGGCATTGCTCAGGCTACCAGTGAGGTTGTAGCCTGCTCCTTCTTAGGACTATCTCTGAAAAGAAAACTTGAAGGCCTCCATGGAAGGAAAGAATCCACTTAGAAGAAAATAGCTTACCCAAAAACACTCTCAAAATATAAGCAGTAATTTCAAGTGTGTTCTAATGTAAGTGTGTGTAATCCTGCAATTTTAATTCAGCTAGCAACTGGACCAGAAACACAAAGGAAAATGTCAATAAGCGATTTCAACAAATTTTGAGACTTCACTATTATGCACAAACTGGAAGCATGTCTAAGCCTTTCTAAATCCAGTCAATCTAAATGAAAAGCAATACATGTAATGATAGGAAAGAAAGACCACTTAAAGGACACAGATTTTTACAAAAGAGATATCTAACAACTGCAAACCATAATTGATGATGATGACAAGGAAGAAAATAATAATAAAAGAAAACTTCTTTGTACCTCTGGGATGTTGTGGATAAAAGGCCAGTGCCAGGGTGAAATAACTACAATGCATTAAAAAAGCAAACCCAAACGACAGATCTGTCTGTCTTCTAGGTTTGGACATATAACAGTAAAATGTTGACCAAGAAAATTCCTTTTGCTCCTCATTTGGATGGCATGACCTATGAAAAATGTAGCATTTAACAAAACCACTTGCATTAGTGCAATCTAAGGATGGTGCCCCTAATGGTACCAGCACTGTGAACAATATCATTAAAAACTGTTTACCTCCTATGGTCAGTGTTCCCACAGTTGTGTGAGCTCCATTAAGCCTGAGGTCAAATCTGGACTTAGAATTGAGACACAAACCTCCTGAATTAAAACATGATTCAGACTGTTTTGGGATTGTTCCAGAAAGAGAAATGGAGAGATATCTTACCTTTACCCTTGTTATTACAGAAAGAGTACATACCATGGAAGGAAAAGAAAGAAGTAAGAAAATAGGCTGATGATATTGAATGATTTATTAGTGAGTTTTATTAAATGCTGAAAATGCAGTCATTGAAGTATTAAAGCAAAATCAAGACTATGCATTTTTAACCCTAACAGCTGAATTATACTGTATGATTACTAACTAGTACAAGACATAAATCTGGCAGCTGCTACTCAATTTTACCTGATAGTATTCAGTATCAAATAACATGCTTTACTGTATTATTTTTTAATATCAACAGAAAAAGAGCGCACTGTTGGCAAATAATAGAAAAGGATTAGAAAGGTACTCTGCAGTTTTTCAGTTCAGCCTGCAACAAAAAAGAGAAATTGAAAAGAAGAAAAAGGAAAACTAGGCATGATTGTTTTAAAACCTGTAAGTAATAATTTAAATGATTAAGTAATTTATGGACAGCAATTATTACATATCAAAGTTGTTATTATACAGAAGGAAAAATAAAAATAATTAAAGTGACAATATTTTTCCTTCTTATATTAAGCATTGTTTAAGTTGTATGTAATTCACAAAGTAAAACTCAGTCTCACAGTAAAGCACATTCATTACTTCACTCATTGCACTCACATTCACTGAGAATGAATTCAATGCTTTTGTGAGGCTGAGTTTAACTTTGCAGAATATACTGAAGTAATCACAGACCAGTCTTTAATAATTTTGTGACCATCTTTTTTTCCACAGATGTGAAAGCTTTGACAAAGTTAGATGTTTTCTTTCTTCCCTTTTTTTAGGGGTAGAAATGAATATTTAAATAGCCATTTGCAGCTACAGTTTTGTGCCCTTGTGGCACTGAACATTTCTAATTAGGTTTATGTAGCCCTTAGAAAAATTAGTAGGTTAGTCTTTTACTGGTTTTTTGTGCAAAAATGTAGGCCAGTCAGCATCACCCAAACTCCTATCTCAGATAAAGCACAGTCCATTTGACTTCTGAGAGCAATGGATATGCTCCATTAATGGGGTGGTTCCTTGCTCAAGCTCTATCTTACATAGGAGTATAGTTATATCTAGCAGCAGACTATATTCTGCTAAGGAGGATGTTAATTCTAGAAATGCACTGACGCAAAATTGAAAAAAAAAATCATACCATATGTAGCTGCTGGTATGATCTAAGACAGGTTTCTAGGATCTTGTTAGACCAGTTCTGACTATTCTCAGAATAGTTGGGAAAGGACAGTTAGTTCATATGAACTTATACTACATTAAGGTTAAGATAATTCTAGTAGATTCATAGAAATAAGTTCAAAAAAGTGAGTAAAATCTGTCATGTAATCTGTGTTCATTAGAATAGTTATTCACAACTTCAGTTACTATCAGCAGCAAAACTATGGTTATCCAGATTTCTATTAACTACTGTAAAAAAGAATAGGAAAAAGAGCTTTCATTGAGGCACATCCCTGGGGCAAAGAAGTGAATCACAACTCCCTAAATCTGCTCCACTGATCATTGGTAGATGTTGCTCTTGCTCCTTTCCTCGACACAGGACACACAGTACTGAGTCATTCAAGTGGTATATATAAGCCACCTCTTGGCAGTGGACAATACTTTGTTCTTCCTCTTGTTGATTTTTTTCAACAGAGTAGGCAGTACTAATCCTGCTTTTTCATATGGACTGTGCTCTTTATGGAAACCACCTCTTTCCTGTACCATCATTTTTCTGAGCATCAGCTTCTGCATTCTTCCAGCTTAACCACTCCTACAGTGTCCATTTTTGCTCTCATTGATAGCCTCATCTTCATTAACAGAACATCCTGCCGTCTCCCACACTTTATTGACCTCCAACCCCATGCGCGAAACATCCTCCTCTACTGTGCACAGACTCTATGCTCACAGCCAGGGCAGCTGTGTGCTCACTACTACAGTTCTGCCAGCATTTTGGGGTCAGCATGTACCAGTATTCTCACCCTGTCTCACTACTGTGATGTCTTACTGCTGGTGGATTTATGGCAGATGTAGAATAGAAAGTTCAAGAGACTACATCAGGATGGCATGGAATAATGTTTGATGTGGAAAACCTTTTCTTGATCCATAGTAATGAAGAGAGTGAAAATGAATATTTTCCCACAAGCTTTCTTTTACAAAGGTATATTAAAATCACTGTGGGTATTTAGGTTAGCGATGCAAAAGTGAGTGGCTGACTGGATAGACAAAGGTAGCACTTAGCCTCAGCAACATACTGTGGGTGGGTAAAATCCAGAAAGCTAAGTATGTTTTGTGTAAAAATAGAAATGTACCCATTTATGAAGTTTGAAATTACTAATTATGAGAATCCTGAAGTGTCTCTTTGCTCTTTCAAGGTGAAGTAGAGAGATTAGAAATTTCCGATTTGCATAAGGCATTCATCATAATGAGTACAGAGAACATAGAGAGGATCAGGTAGATTATACAAAGATAGGGCTGATAAATACAGGAATATAAACTTACTCATACTTTTTTTATTTTATTACAGAGCGGTAGTGGAAAAAATAAACAAACCACTGAACATCTGAGCTCAGCACTCAAAAATCTGATGATGTAAGTAGATCTTTAGGACACGAGGCTCTCTCTAAATTAAGACCTTACCAGTGAATATTGGGAGCCAAGGTGTGGATAAATTAATTTCTTGATTTGAATAGTCACACTCACTTATTAACACATTATCTACCCAGGTTGTCAGATTCCAGAGCTAAGAAAGACTGTCTAGATAAGGAATGGGTTGACAGTGTGACTGTACCAATGAAGTCTAAATAGAGAGAGCTTATAGCAGGATAACAGCTCTTGAACTGACAGTTTATATTGCTCTCCCAAGTGAAAGATGATCTATCAAAATGGTTTTTGTTGGGTTTATTTTCAGCATTACTGACTTTGCATGTCTTCTTTGTTGTTGCTTTTGTCTGAATGGCACAGATATAGTATAAATATATACATATATATATACACATGTGACTATACTAGATGGGTAATTAATAAGAGATAATTCTAGAATTATCAGTATATTAAAGCTACACAAGTATTTAAGTCCAGGGTAGTCCAAACCTTGCAGCTTAGTAACGGATAGCAAGATGAATGACAATAAGCTCTTAGAAATTCAAATCTCAGACTATGCAAGGCTATAAAAATCATCATTAATATTCTGAAAGCAAATTCAAAGCCAGATAAGAATTTAGTAGAGGTGTCAACAGGATTGACAAAGATTTTTGTTCTGCATCCAATTACAGTAAAAAGAAGTAGGAGAAATGATGATCTTAACTTATTCCAGAATATTGAAAAGAAGATATCTTTTAATATTAAGACCGCGTCTAATTGTGAAGACTTTGGCAAGTAATGACATCTTTTTCATTAAAGAGCCTTACAATATTTTTAGTACAGCTTGCCTGCAATATTTCTATTTCTTCTGTTTTTCAGACCTGAATACCTACTTCTGGTTCTTCCCAGAAGCCACAAGAAAAGCATTCCACCACACTTAGCTTCAGTAAGTAGTGGCTATTATTAGGAAATATTTATACAATATTACACCGCAATGTTTAAATCAAGCTAGAGATCCTAATGTATTAAGGGACTACATTAAAAAAGCCATTTGTAGACAAGAAAATTGCAGTTTGATATTAACTGTTGTCAGAGATCTACTCCAAATAATATCTCCCTAGTCCAACAATAAAATGGCAACAGACAGAAACTAACAGTACCATCCTATTTATTTTCTCTCCTAAAGTAGCATATAAAGTCTTATTAGACTCTAGTTCACCATTGCATTCTGACAAAATGTATCTAAGACAAAGAATACTTGTGTTTTCAGTGCATAAAATTCACAAGAAATAAAATTATAATGTTATTTATTTTTCCTGGTTTGCTTCAACTAAACAGAAGCTGGGAGCCACCTGATACTTCAAGTTTGCAGCAAATTATTTCCCCAGATGTTTTCAGTGGCTGAATTGCCGTCATTTTTTATTTGTACATTGAAAATCTCTCATATGTGCTGTCATCTTCTATTATTAATTAAAATATGAAGAAGAACTCAGTCAGAAGTATTTTTTCCCTTAAGTTCAACAATGAATGTATAATAAGCTTCCATACTTAGATTTGATTCCTTTGATGGGATATCTAGACTTGTAAGAAGACATAAACTAAAATAAAGTCAATATACATATGACCTCATTCCATTGTTCTAGGTTTTCATTTGCAGTTTTCATTAACTTTTAGTAAAGAACTATATTGCCTCTGAAATTTCTTTCTCCACTCCATACATACTACCCAGGAAAACATCAGAAATTACAGAAACAGAAACTCTATAAGCTGCCACTTGGAGCTGCAATCAAACTGTTCCTAATAACTTCAAGAATGAGCTGAAAACTGCCTACCATGGTGCCTGAAAGCTGTGCACTGCCAATCATCTCTCCTAATTTGATTCTGACAGTCATACAACATGGCAGCGGCACATTTGCAATACCTTGTCATGAGAGTACAACAAAAATTTAGATCTCCAAGTATTTGTAGTTTGTTATAGTTTAACAAAGAAATAATCTAATCAATTTTTTTAATAAATGTTATCCCAGTCTACTAAAAACAAGCAAGAACCTCTCCTCCCCAAACAGCTGAAGGGATACAGCAATTTCAAAGACTAAAGCCATGAAACAATTACATAATTCTACTTACATGCTTCTTTTTCTTTTTTAACAAAGCCTGTTTTGATTGAGAAACTGAAATGGTGAAATCTCTTTAATTCCCCATGAAAATCTGCTAAAATTTTAAGATGATTCAGTTTGCACAGAATTGTCCTTAGAACTCTGCGTAATTCCTAAGAGGTTTTGGCCATCTTTAGCACCTGTGAAATCCATTAAGTAAGGCTGTATCTATCACATCCGTCTAGAATACTAATTTTCACAATGGATGACAACTCACAGGTGCCACTAGCTGTTTTGAATTACTTCATATGATCCACAGAGTAGACCTAAATTTTCCATCTTTGAAAGACTGTATAAAAAGGAAGAATCTTCTAGATAAAGCACTTACTTGGTGACCTAGACAGCAGATTATTCGCATGGGAATATAATTTTCTGATTGTAGTTAAGTCAGTGAAACTCAGAGAAGAGTACCAACTACAAATTTCTCATTTTCTAGGTGTCTAACTTGAGACTGTAGGGTCTGATTTATAGAAGTGCAAATGCAGTCAATAGAGATTGTGCTTTGAATGTATAAAGTGCAATATAAACATGCTGCAAAATCAGATTCTGCATTTCTTATACTGGACACTGAGAATTTCTAGAAACTCTTGAATTTAATCAATCAAGGGTAATAAACCTTATATAGTATAGTGAGGATAATAGTTTTACAAGCTCTTTTGGAAATCAATTCACACTTTTATGTGAAAAAGACAGAAATAGTTCTGGGTGCTAATAAGGGGGATGGGACAAAATGTATAACATTGTTTTAAGAAAAGCAGTTAAACATAAATCCACATATCACAAAATAAGAACAGGTTATCATATAAATTATATTCAATCAAATTGAAGAAAAGCAGTTTAGGAACATATAATAGATATTATAATAAAGCTGGATTAATAATTGAATTTTTAATTTTCCTTTAAAAATGTTAAGTGCTTACTTAGAGCTTTAACACAGTTCTGTTTTTTTCCTTTTACACTCCCTAATAAATGCCTTTTTTTTTATTTTAAGAAAAGTGTTCAAGCTTTATTGTGAATCACACCGAATGAAAAAATTGTTTTCTACATGATTTGTGTTAAAGACCAAGTTTAGAATACCTTCTTTAGATACCTAATTCAATATGCAAGGCATGCATCTTTATATATGGAGAGAATTATGTAGCTCTGTGGGGGATGGATATACTTCTACACAATGGTGAAGAAATGCAACAAGACCTTTCTATGATTTTATTTTAAGACTATGAATTACAGTAATTTTGGTGTAGTTAATTCCCATACATCACAGCAGAAATCTGTGCACTCCACAAATCAGAAAAATCCTTTCCTGTAAACTGGATTCTCCTTAATTCAAGGATTTTCCGTTGCCTTGTGGTTCCTGATGTTTGTTGCACTGTTCTCGGTAAATGTAGTTTTTTACATTATTTTTAGCCTCTAGGCAGCGCAGAATACTGAATAATATAAAATAATGTAAAACAGAATAAAATCCCTGTGTAGCATTGTGTCAGCTAGATATATTACACTGTAATGAATTCACCTTCCTCTGAATTAATGGGTATTTACTACCTATATTAAAAAAAAGTACTCACAAACTTGCACGTGCGATGTTTTGCAAGATTTTTGCCGTTTCTTTCCTTCAACTTATGAACCAAATTAAACAGCTCCATTTATAAATATAAATGATGTGGTTGTCAGTATAAAAAGCTTATCTGAAAAAAATCCCAAACTAGTACAAGTAGATTCTAGCTTTATTCAGAGAACAATATTTCACATTTTTATTTTTTAATATGGCAGTATTGAGTATCAGTCTTAGCTGGCTCTTCTGAAAGTTGAAGTCCTCTATTTCTTCAAAGAAGAAAAAATATATGGCTGCTCTGCCCGTGGTGTAAACATTCTTAGTATGCCCTTGAGGGCCCAGTCCAACCCAGGTGAAGACAATGTCTGTCTTTTGATGGAATTCACTGTATAGTTGAATTGGACCTTAAGGGTAGGGCTGACTAAAAAATGAGTTATATCAAACTCCAATCATCTCAGACTCAGTCCAAATCATGTCAGCTTTAATAGCAGCTGAATCTGCCCTCAGCCCTCGGCCATTCTGTGAACCTTACCAGCAAAGTGGTGTTTAGTGCAACACCAGTAGGGAGTATGCAAAGAAAACAATAAAATTCAGTGCAAAAAATAAAGAGATTCTTTTCCCTGCAAGATCATTGCTTTCTCTAACCACAGACTAGAAATCCTTATGATTTTCAACACCTTGTGCATGTTTGTGTAAATAGTACAAAGTGTAATACAAAGTCAGTCACTTAATTGGAGAAATCACTGTGCACATTTCAGAATATGCAGACAAACAAATTTCCTAATTTAATGTGATTTTTGATAGGAAACCTTTAGTATAGCTGCTAAATTAAAAGAATATCTTCATGGGATACTGAAGACTGAATTCATTAGGTCAGTTAAAGCAACTCTTCCACAGCTTCACCGAAAGATGTGGAAGGCTGCAGCTCTGCTTGAACATTTCATTTTAATTGTGATAAAATTGGCATTCTTCTCATGAAACTCTTTAAAGGAAGAATAAAAAAATAATAAAAGATATTCTTCTTTTAATGATATGCAAATAAGAGAGGATAATAGTCTTAAATATAAGAGTAGAAAATAATTAACAATCACATATAATGATAGTTTTGTTATGCTGATTAAGACACCATGAATGAGGCTTCGTACTGGAATTAATCAGAAATTCACACTATTTTCTTTTTATAAGTGTCTGTGGAATGAGGTAAATTCAGGTTAGAGAAACATAAGGAAGCTTTTTTTTTTAATTTATGAAAGGCTAAGCAAAGAACATATTTCTCTTATTATATTATATTATCATATTATCAGTGAGGGGGAAATAGTTTTGTCAACAGCCAACCAGTGATGTTGGTAACACTAGTTGAATTAATCAACAATAATTCATGAAATAGTATCAGTTTAGCCAGATTTGCAGATGTTTTGGGTCAGAAATGCAATACAAACCAGATGGGTAGGCTTGACTCATGACTTCTAATGAACTTTACAGCAAATGGAACTAGCCATTTAGTCATGGGTGAAGGGATAATCTTTTTTTAATGTTTCAATTTTTACCTTTTTTTGAAGACACATAAAATCTTTTCTAACTTTCAGAGGAAGTTTGGAAAACTTAGCTCTTCTGTTACAAGTGTGAGGAAAATATATCATTCCATGATTCACTCCCTGTAATGAATGGGTCATGTATGGTGTCCAAGAGGAAAGTTTTATCTCTCAGTACAGAATTTTGCTAGTATTAATCCCTTGGGCTCTAATTCCTACTATTTAATATTATATAAGCTGTAGTTCTCTTTGCTGGGTTCACATTAAGTAAATACAATTTTATAACAATAAAGCAGGTGCGGCCAAAGTAATAAATGAGCTTCCCCAAGGAAGAGACACTATTCCAATAAATGACACTAAGCACGGAATCCAATAGTGCTCTATGTAACCTGAACGATAGTAATGCTGCAAAGACTGAAATTCAGCCTCGTGTGAGTTGGTGTTTCACTTCAAGGTCCCTAAATTGCCAGCAATTTTGCAATGGTAATTTTCTCCCTAAAAGCCATGTTTCAGTATGGATACCATAGAGAGCTATTATGTGCTGCAGGGTGCTGGGTCAGCTGAGTTTGGAAAAGGCTCCCTCTGGTCTCCCAGATGTCAGCAAACTCTCCCAGAATCACAGTAGCTTCAGGGATAAACAACAGAGACTTCAGCTCATCGTGCTATTCTGAATTGGCCTCTTGTGAATTTGTCAACTTCAGATATGAGAAAGTGGCAGAGATTACAATGACTATATTGGAAATACCAGAGCGTGGTGCTAGAAGGTACACGGATTTTCTGTCATCATTGAGGTTCAGGTAAGTGGGAGAATATTGAGTAGCTTTAATGGTAAATTCTGCCTTTAAAGTATAGCCCCTATCCAATGCCAACCAGAAACACGCAAGCACATACAGTTGAAAATTCAGTTCAATAAGGCTGTCTTTTTGTCCAGTATCCAAAACGATGACAAAATGCTCTTTTTTTCTTAAAGTTGCTGGGCACATCAAACTGTTCACTGAGACTGTGGCAGATCAAAGCAAAACATGCTGAGAACTCTGGTCTGGGAATCACTAAGCCCATGTGTAATATCTGAACATCTGAGAGGTATCATGTCAACATCTTTATGTCTATTTCTGTGTCTGAAGAGAAAAAAATGCCTAATTTTTTACCAAAGCCATCTCAGGTAGCATTTCTGCTGCACTTGCACTGCTTCTTGTAAGGTTTGTTGGTTCAGGTGGTTTGTGCTATACTAATTCCCACAGCATGCAACTCAAATCATGGACTACAACAATTTAAAGGTATGTCCATTATTATCTCCAGCCCTGGTCCCTTTGGATCAGATTGTCAGGTTTAAAATTGCAACAAACTCCTTCCCTTTCCCCTGCTCTGGCCCTCAGGTCCCCTAGGGTTACATCTGCTCTAAGTGGATTTTTATCTACAAGCCCCAGACTCTCCAGGGTTATCTGTGCCCCAGGCTAGTCTTATCCACGTCCCCAGTCACTGTGAGGTGCACCTTTTCCAATGGGGCCTTCTCCATGGGCCAAAATGCCTTCAGAGATAGACCTGATCAGGCATGGCCTTACCCACAGTCACAATCCCTTCAGAAGTCAACCAGTTCCTACATTGTCTCACCCCTGGCTGCAGTCCCTCCGGGGATGTACCTGCTTTGATGTGCTCCAGCATGACCTCATGCACAAACCCTGATGCTTCAAGGCGTGCCTGCTGCAGTATGAACCTGTTGGTATTTCAAGGTGTACCTTCTCCAGAGTGGACTTATCCTTAGGTCCCTTCTGAGGTATAGTAATATCTGAGTTTTGAGATGTAACAAGAACCAATAGCTTTTGCAGTGGAACGTAACATAGAAACTACACAGATCTGAGCCAAGTGATTTAAAGGGACTAACCAAGCAAAGTAAAGAAACAATGAAGGGAACTGAGGCAGCCAGCCAAGCAACACCAAGTTACTCTATAATCAGGTGTATTATCTAAAAGAAGTTCATAAGGCAGTCATTTAGGACTTTGGGGGCTCCAGACATAGATTACCACCAGAGACCCTGATGAAGCCCCTCAGAGACCTTATAGGGATATGTATATACGTGTATATGGCATATATATGGCATATATATGTATATATGCCAACAAGTGTTGGGAAGTGTCTAGTACAGCAGGACAGAAGTAGCAATGATGTCCTGGACATTTGCCAGCTCAGGTGTGTCACCATGGCTGTTACCTAAATGTTCCTGGCCACAGCGCAGTAAGGTGACCTGCAGCACTACAGCATCAACACTGTTTTCAGCACAAATCCAAAGCATACCCCATACTGGATAGTATGAAGAAAATTAATTCCATCCAGCCAAAATCAGTACATAGAACAAAATCAAGATACTCTTTATCTAGGTAGGGAAAATTTTTAAAGAAAAATGAGTAAGCATGCAGAAAGTATCAAAATGTAAACAGCTATCTGTGCTGGCCCACAAAGTGGCTCTATAGTGCGACCCCAGGATCCCACATTGCCTCTGGTTTTCACCTTATCTAATCTATTGCTAAAATACATCACTAATCCTGGCAGCATGGACTTGGCCTGAAGTCTTTTAATTACCTAAACTGTAAATGACAGATAATGCCATGTATTTCTGGCCTAGTGAGTTTCAGTGGCTTAGCTTAATCACCTAGGCTGAAACTACAAGTTTCTAACTTAAGACACCCCTAGCAAAAAATGTTTAAAGAGTGCATTAAATTTTCCCTATTAAAAATTCCCTATAAAAATAGGCAAGGTTTTTTTTGTTGGATAATTTAAGCCTCAGAAAGGAAAAATCACCAATTGTTGGAATACCATACAATGGATACAAATTTTTTTTTTTTAAATAGAATATTATGAATTACCTACGTATATATCCCCATAAACAGTCTTCATAGTTTGTGATTATTTAATAGTATAGTTTTAGATATTTCAAAATCCTGGGATAAAAAAAAAAAAAAATCCTTGTCTATCTCAAGCCAGAGCATGCAGACAAGGATGTTACTGGATTACAAGGATACAAGGACATTTCAGGATTTCAGTCCACAAGTGAACAGAAATTGGCCAGTGGTTTAGTGCTGAAGACAGCACTTTAGGAAAGCTCCCAAGAATGGGCATAATTGCCATCTCATCAGAATTCAGCACATTAAAGAAACTTTCACAAGACTTCCCTTTTCTCTTCCTTCTCCCAGAGAACACATGGAAGGAAGGGCATGAAAAAGGGAATAGTGAAAGCAGATTTTCCTTCATAACTGTCATGACGTTTTCTCAGAAGGCAAATCAGTGGCTGGAAATATTGGGCTGTATGTATTCAAAATGTAACTGTACCTTTCTCTGTTTGGTTGCCACATTTTTTTGTTCTTCCTTCTCTGATGAAGAGAGGAAGAAGATGAAAGGAGGAAAAATTACAATAAGATTAAAATTGATCTCCACAAACACTGTTTTCCACCTCAAAGACCCTGCCTTCCTAGATTCAAAGAAGAGGTATGGGAAATTAGGACTGTAAATGCATCATTATATAAAAATAATGCAGCTACCCTCAGGAGAATCTGACTCAGTTTCTGACTTGGCACTGGCTTTTTAAACACACTTTGGGAAACAGCCTGTGTTGCACCTATTCAAAGGCACCTGCAAAAATCCTTCTTCTGCATCCTCTGAGATTTCTCTGTTTTGTCACTGCACCTGCAAAAGGAAGCAGCCCTTGACTTGAAAAGCAGGTTAGTGTTCACCAGCTTCAGAAATGTCCAGCTGGTTGGGATAAATGTGGCGACATCTGGCAGGTGGCAGCATATGATGGTAGAGTAAAAACTACCACAGCCTAGTGCTTTATTCCAAGGTACTATTATATTAGCTACAAAAATATTTATGATCCATTCACAAGGTTCATTGATTTCTGGCTTCCCGCATTCCCACAAGCTTGTTTTGCTTAGTTTGTTGCTGAAGTTCCCAATTCAGCAAATCATGTGAGTGTGTAATAGCATGAACTCTTTTGATTTGTGTGCCTGCCTATTGGCCAACTACTAATGACCTTCACAATAGTAGGGATGGAAATGTAACACATGGTGACATGGCAACAGAGCTTGGACCAGCTGGTCTTGGTAGGGGAGGTCAATTCTCCTGTCATGTGCACCTCTTCCTCCCCTGCCTCCAGTAAATCTGCATCTGCAGAATTATGTGCTTAAATATTTTAGGTTCAAATAATTCCAATAAAAAACCAGTTTTACAATAATTTGAAAACAATAAGTGAAGCCAACTATTGTTATATATTGTGTCTCTTTCAGAGGGAAAATGCCTTTGGGAAGGATCAGAACATTAAAGTATAAAATAAAAAAGTTAACTTGGGCTCCAATCTTCTGCTTTTCACTAGTGTTGCAGCCTTAAAATTTGCACAAAATAATATGGAATAATATAGTATGTTTGAAAAATTATCCTAATGTCATTCCCGTCAGTCATTAGTCATTTACACCTGTCAATTTCTATTCAGTATTTGAAGAAGAATCCAGATTCTTAACATCAGTTAAGAATGTGGTGAATCTGGAGGCCATCTCTAGCCATATGAATGAAAAGAAGGTGATCAGGAGTAGTCAGCATGGATTCACTAAAGGTGAGTTATGCTTGACCAAACTGATTACCACCTACAGTGAAACACCTACCTGGATGGATGAGGGGTAAGAAGTGAATATTTTCTACCTCAACTTCAGCAAGACTTTTGTCATTGTTTCTCACAACATCCTCACAGGAAAACTCAGGAAGTGTGGACTGGATGAGTGGAGAGTGAGGTGGATTGAGAACTGGCTGAATGACAGATCTCATACAATTGTAATCAGTGGCACAGGGTCTACCTGGAGGCCTTGTCACTAGTGGTGTCCCCTAAGGTCCAATACTGGGCCCAGCATCGTTTAGCTTATTCATCGATGGTTTGGATGTAAGGACAGATGCCTCCTCAGCAAGTTCACTGATGACACAGAGCTGGGAGGAGTGGCCAATACCCCAGAGCATCCCTTCAGAAGGACCTTGACAAGTTGGAGAGATGGGCAGAGAAGAACCATCTGAAATTTAACAAAGGTAAATGTGGGGTCCTGCACCTGGGGAGAAATAACCCCATGCACCTGGACAGCCTGAGACTGACCTGCTGGAAAGCAGCTCTGCAGAGAAGGACCTGGGGATCCTGCTGGACAACAAGCTATCCGTAAGACAGCAGTGCCCTTGTGGCCAAGAAGGCCAATGGTGTCCTGGGGTGTATTAGGAAGAGTGTTGCCAGCAGGTAGAGGGAGGTGATCCTGCCCCACTACTCAGCCCTGGTGAGGCACATCTGGAGTGTTGTGCCTAGTTCTGGGCTCTGCAGTGCAAGAGAGACAAGGAGCTCATGGAGTGGGTCCAGTGTAAGGCTGCAAACATGATTAAGGGACTGGAGTGTCTCTTTGATGAGGAAAGACTCAGAGAGCTGGGCCTGTTTAGCCTCGAGACGAGACAACTGAGACAGACCTCCTTGATGTCCATCAGTATATGAAGGGAGGATGTCAGAGGTTGGAGCCAGGCTCTTCTTAGTGCTGCCAAGAAATAGGACGAGAGGCAATAGGCAGAAACTGATGCACAGGAAGTGTCATCTGAATACAAGGAGGAATTTCTTTACTGTGAAGGTGACCAAACACTGAAACAGATTGCCTAGAGAGACTGTAGAATATCCCTCACCGGAGCTGTTTAAGAATTGTCTTGATGCAATCCTCTGCAATGTGCTCTAGGATGACCCTGCTTGAAGTTGGACCAGGTTGGACCCCTGACCTATTCTGTGATTTTGTGATTCTGTGATTCACATGAATTGCCTTAGCCTCATTTTCAATAGTGCAGATGACTATAGAAAGAATAACACAGAAAGAAGAAATTCAGTGGAATAATTCTAATCAGGGAGGTGCAGGATTCACATTTTATGGACTGAATTTCCAAATATAGAGCATTTTAAATAATATTAACAATTGTAAACAGTAAAATTTCACATAAAGCAAGCCCTGTATTTAAAGGAATAATTGAGATAAAACTGTGAACAACTGTTGGACTTGAAAACACATGTTTTGATTTAACTTTCTTACCAATACTTAGAGAATACTATAGATTTTTAGGGTGGAAATTCAGTTGTTGCCAGTAATAATGTGAGTGTATTTTAAAGGTGCAGTTTTACCTTTTTTTTAGTGTTATGCTAAGACTATTACAAAACAGTCCAGGTTGATATTTCTTTGAATGTTAGTCTTTGTATATAGTATGGTCAAAACAACCATACCACTGTCACAAGCTCTTCAGAATCTGGAAAAAAACCCTCTGTCCCATGGTGGAAATTCTCTGCCAATCTAGCTTGTCATAGCTATACTGCAGTCAGCAGAGATGAGCAGATTTACAGACATTATCCTTGTAAAGTCCTCCATTAAAGAGATTTATTTTGAATACACCTGTGCCTTCATTCAGTTGTGAATTTATACAGGGAAAGTATTCCCAAATATGGGTGAAATAAGAACTTGTGCAGAGCTTTCTCTGTCAAAATGAGGTCTGATTTGTCATTTGTGCTTTTGTTAGCCAAAACAATTGCAACCATTCTGTTTTCAAAATGAAAGATTGCAAGCTATGTAGGAAAGGTGCAGGAACCACAGGAGAAAGCACTTAGAGAAAATTGCTTATTGAAATCCCTGCAGCTGGTTGTAGTCTAGAATAGGATTATTTGGTCAGTGAGGGTGCAAAGGGGTAGAAGACTAAAACTGTGGGGGTGGAAATAGAGGATAAAATCGACTGAGAAAGGCTGTGTTTGAATTTGGCTATTAAGAGCACTTTTTTTTTTTTTTTTTTTTTTTTTTTTTTTTTTTTTTTTTTTGTGTATTCTTCTGTTAGATAACTGAAAAAACAGAGCTAATAAAATGCATCAATTCGTTCAGCCCAGACTTAGATGTTAATTAGGAACTTAGTAACTATACAAAATTAAACTCTGCAGTACACAGAGGGGAAAGAGAGCAGGGGCTCTAACTAGAAACATAGTCAGAAAGTGAAAGAAAGGGAGAAATTAGGAAAATGTTTCAAGACTACTAATCAGGAAAGACTGAGTCCCATCTACATGTACAGTGTGTGTCCAGAGATGGTCAATATTAAAGATTTTAATAACCTAATTTGGCTTCAGACAAAACTCAGAATTTGCTGATGTCCAGTGCTCAGAGTAGTCAGAGAGCATAGACACCAGATGAGAGAGGAGGAGAGCATGAAAGCACAAAGTACTTTGCTCACTGCTGCTGTTCTGGGACATTGTTCTTTTCATAAATGACTTCAAGGCAGCCAGTATCAAGAAATACACATTCTGATACTAATTTCACACATACTGTTGTGAGGTTTGGTGGATTCACAGACAGTGACACATTCATGTCACATCTCACAAAGAGTCTTTTGCCATCTGCTTAGAAGTGTAACATTTTCTGCACGGAACAATCCATGCTGCTTTTTCACCCCTTCCAAACTTTCACTGGAGTCTGATTCTTAAAACTCAGTCCAGATATTTATTAAAGCAGTTCTTGTTCGCAGTCACGTGCAGGGGGCACACTGCATCACCAGGAGGATTTCTGTCAGGATGGTATATATCATTTGTCTAGATCCTTAAGCAAAACTTCATTTGTAAAGCATGGATGTTGCATTATCTCCCCTTAAAACATTTTGGGTTGTTTTTTTTACTGCATTTTGTCTTTTCTCTATGAGTGATTTGGAGGCCTGTATACATGCTGCAGGCTGCTGCTGATTCACCTCCAGCTGTGGCATTCGCCATGCTGGCAGCTATTACATTGCCACAGGACTTCATAAGCTAGGATTTAGACTGAATTTTTGTACAGAAGCATCTATTATTCCAGCAGCTTTAATCAAGCCTTGCTCAAAATGCATGAGCACTTTCTAATGCATTCTTGTTTGTGCAGATGTTGCAGGAGTTGTATACCTCTTGGAAAAGGCGAAAAAGAAATGATTTCTGTTGAAGTAATTAACTTTGCAATGAGGTGACTAGCTATTGTACAAACCACTTGGAAGGTGAGCTTTCTGTGTGATTGGTAAACTATTTCACACTTTACAGCTGTGTATTTCCCCATCTATACTGCAAAGGCAGATCATCAGTGGGGAGGGTCACATTTTAAAAGGGAGATTGTTCCCTGAACCCATCTGCTCTGTCTTGTTCTTATCACTGTCTAAAGGAAATTACAACAATTACTTAGCTGGGAACATAATATTAAAAGAAATATTTATGCTAGCTTTAATAATATTCAGTAGGAAAAAACAGAGACAGACAGTATCATTTCTGTAGCATCTTTCCTTTCACACCCTGAAATCAGCAGCACAATAAAGGGCTCTGTCAATCAGGTGTCTGGAACTGTTGCTACAGTTCTGTATTATCTCTAAATAGACCTTGCAGTAGAGCTTGTCAGAATTCGCAGTCTGTTAATGACACAATCTAACCAAAAATCTTTTCTGGAAATTTACAACTGGACAAAGTGGTATAGTCAGATGTTCTGTAAAAATATGTTTTTAGTCATTTGCAGTTGAACAATCTCACCAACTTGAAGTGTAGTTCTGAGCCAACATTTAACACATGTATCAACAATTACATATGCTGATCCATATTTACCCTGGCAAAAGTTCTGTTGCTGTTGACATGTATATTCATATGCCTAAGTAACTATAAGCAAGAGAAAACTTTGGAGCTTTATTCACAGTTTAAGTTCTTTATTATGCCTAGAGGAAAATACGCCCAACAGAGCAACAAAGTAGGACTCTCTTAAGCTTCAGAACCCATGCAAGAAGATGTGTACCAGGCCAGGGGAATACATTATTACAACACTAAAAGACAGAACTTTATCTGAGAATTGTTCTGAGCTTTTCAAGTATCATTCTTAAGTCAAAGGTCCAGCTCTTTTTCTGAAAAGTCATTACTTTTCATTTCTTAGATAAAAAAAATCAATGACGAATAAACTGGAAAATACAATAATCCCTTGGACTTCAAATTTACACTTTATATTGAAAAGGCATCCTAGTTATTAAGTGGAATTTAAGAACCAGCATTTGTACACAAATACTTGGCAATGACTTACTAATATAAGAAAGTATAATAGCTTATCTTAAAAAGCTTAACCAAATATTGTGAGGTTATTTGTAAAATAAACAAGACTGGGCTTAGAATACTTCTAATATATCGTGTCCTGAAATTAGTCTTTTGTAACAATCAAATCTTAGTTTTGCTGAAAACTTGGTGTATAACTGTTGGAGATGGGGAGGAGGAGGAATAGGAGTTTAACCAGTGGAAGGAATGAGCATCTGACACCATGAATGTCCCTGCATCAGACAGATAGAGTGAGACCTCCATTTTATGTGCATGTTCTTATTCTGTTAGGTTGTAAGTTTTCTCCCATAGGAGAAAGCAGACATTTCCTGATTGGACAGTGTCCTGGGAGGGCATCTGCCCATTCCAATTATGAACTTAAAAGTTATCTGAAAAGCTATGTATCCTCCCCTTTTTCTCTGTCAGTCCCTGCTAATTGTCCAATACTTTATCCAAGTTTTGCATACCTTTCCCCTATTCTTGAACCTTCCTTATCTGCCCTATAAAAACCTTCAATTTTGTAAAATAAAGTAGATCAGCTCCAGCTGAGGTCACCTTCAGCTGCTTATCTCTTGTCCAGTGCTTGGGTGTGGCTGGGGTTAGCCCCTAGGGCACGACAGGTAGCCCCCCTGCCAAGCTTGGCAGGGGAAACTACAACTCAGTTGCAAGGACCTGCTGGTCTGGAACTACCCTGACCCCATAAACCGTGGCATATAACTATCCCAAACTGTGGCAGATAGGAAAGAAGTAAGATGTTCTGATGATTATTACAGTATAAGAAACTAATTAAAACAGACACAATGTTATGTAGCTCAAGAGCATTCCTATTGTAAATCAAGTGTATCAGTTAATTATTAGTATTATAAAAGAGCCTACAGGTACAGAAGATCAAGGTCTGTTATGCTTGGGAGTACATGAACACAGGAGACAGCCTCTGCCCTGAAGAGTTTTCCATCTACATGGGCAACTCAAAGTGGAAAAGAAAAACATTGCAGTGGAGGAAATGAAGCACAGGGAGATTGTACCACGTGTTCTCAGTATCTAGGAAGGTTTTTGAGGTGTTACTTACACTGAACTTACAGATACTATTTTTATAGATGTATTTTTATATGTAGAGAAAATATCTGATGTAGCATGATCTAATCTATAACACATTATAATCCAAATAAATTTTAATAACCTCTGTAGTCTGTCAAGAGTTATCAGGCAATCCATGATGAAGTTACCTCAAGACTATAGACTTTAAGTCATCATTATTATGACTTTATGGTCTTCCATATTTTCTATTCATAAAAGATGGAACTTTTGACCTTGTAATGACAACACTCTTTTTGCAGTTATGTTTATAGGGTTATATGTGTAATTATTAATAATAAAAATTCATAACCACTCAATACAGAATATGATTCCCTTTTCTTGAGGGAAAAAAATAGAATAAAAGGTAAAATTACAAAGAAAGTACTTTTGTGTTGTAATACATTACTTTTTTTCTGCTAAGGAAGTGTGCAGATGTACAGACAAGGGTAAGTTGGGTGCAGGTTTGATTTAATTCTGCAAGTTTTTTCCATATTGATTGGGAACTGATATATGCCTAAGTTGGCTAGTTCTGCCACCAGATCTCTCCTTAGGATCTCATTATGAGAAGTCAAGGTACATTAATGGTTTGACAGGTCAGTTCAATATTGCCTAAGAACAAATCATCCTGACCTACTTTTGTTTAAAACAGGCAAAAAAAGAAACATCCTGATCATCTGTAAATATGTGTCCACTGCTTGTAAATGGAAAACTTCCTAGAGCTTGGGATAATTCAAATAAGAAGAAGATAGAAAAATTATGAATTTGCATTTTTTAAGAAGAGTTTTTTGCATGTCTTCACAGCTAAAATTACATAATCAAGAGAGAGTATGACATTAATAAAATATCATTAACAAAAACAACAATAAGAAATCATAGTATTTCACAAAAGGAAGAGAAGGAGATGTGTTCAACAATGTAAATAAATTCAAAGTTAAGGATTTTAATATTTTGGTACAGGAAGACAAGTAAACAAAGAAATAAATCCATGGCTAATAGAGGTAATGACAGTAAGAGGAATTGTTGTTATTCGTTTATTAAATTAAAAAATTTTGAGTTCATTAGTAGATGAACATATATTGATAAAAATAAAGCAGAAAAACCACAAGTGTTCAACAAATATCCTTATTTTCAGTATTGTGACGGTTTGGACCTGGCTCCCTGCCAAATGCCTGAAAGTTACGACAGCAGCCCCCTTCCCCCCTCCCTTTGGTTAAAGGAAAAGAAACTATAAAAATTAAAGAACCCAAAGTCAAGCTGCTTATATAAAAATATATCTATATTTACATAAATTACAGTTATATACAGTTAAGATGCTATATACACAGTAAAAGGGGGTCCACCCCCCGCAGGGATAGGGAAAGGGAAAAAGGGGACAAAAGGGAACAAAAGGGACACCGAACAGGTATACTAGATCAAACTATATTAATAACTAATAAAACAGATCTCACCACGTCCCTTAGAACAGCAGGATCGGCAGTCACAGCCAGCACTCTCCAAACCTCCACATGGTAGGACGGTGGACTCTGCAGGCCTCAGCCTTAGATAAGCGAGACCAACGCAGGGACCCACTGTTCCCAAACCTCGCCAGAAGAGAAGAGAGCGAGGTCTCTAATCTCCGACTTATTTATACTCTGGTTTACGTAAAAATTGTATGGAATACTGGGTACTTGGACACTTCCTTGGTTACGAACTGGTCACCAGGAAGGCCTAGACTAAAACCATCACAAGTATTTAAGAAATAATAGGATGATTGATTATAGCATACAAGCATGATGAAGCACTTTCCAAACCATTAGTAACTGTAGAAGATATTAAACAATATCTAGTAGGTGTATTTTTAAAAGAGCAGGTTTGGGTAAATTGCAAACAGTATTTCTAAATGAGTTAAATATGGAGTTTTCTGGCCATCTAATGCTCATTTTTAATAAATCTCAAAACACTGAAAACGTCAAGGGGGTTGGAAGACTATTAACATTCAAAGAAGGCAAGTAGATAGCTCATTGACCCAAGGTTCATTTGCTATGGTGTTATTTGGGAAAAAAATATACAAAGAAACCTGAGGAGTTTTAAATATACATCTTCTGTTTAGGATATGGGGAGCATCTGAACTACCCCTGCTAGTTCCATAAAAATGAAGTGCTCCTTTTCTTTGCTGACCAGTGCAGAATAATTTTGGCTTCTCTAATGATTTCAAACTACCTTTAACATAATATTTTGACTTATAAAATGTTACATTAGTTTTCGATATGATAAGACCTTTTAAGAGTAAAGTTTTTTCTTATTAGTCTCTCACAAACCTTGAATACCTCTGCATTTTGGATAGGTATCAGAATGTCCTTTAGCACATCTTTTAAAAACATGCCAAGATCAAAATCTTATGAAATCTGGTCAGGGTAAAATTTCAGACGTTAATGTTTCTTTTTAGCAATTTATATTTACTAATTGAAATGCAAAATCAGGTAAAAATAGCTCATCATATCAACTCTAATAATGACAAACAATAGTAAGCTTGTCTGTACTGAGCTTCATTCACATCTAGGGGACTAGTTGCATTTTTGTAGTCAGTTTTCCTGCTAATTTTTCCTAAAGAAATTCTGAAACAGTCAACACATAGAACCTTCACTAATCCTTATTTAGAAAACTACTGATTTGCAAAGGTATTGTTAATATCTTGATAAAGACTCTCCTTTTCACAATCTGTCTGCCCTAAAACTTTCTGTCTGTCTTTTGCTAGCCACAGAACGCATTCAACCTAAATTTACAGTACTCCTGCAACAGTAGTCCTGCTTCTTGTAGCAGGGAATTGTCTGTATTTCTATGTCCTAACACAATGAGCTTCTGCTCATGTTTTCCTCTCATGGCCTCAAATAAGATGCAACCAAGTCACAGATTAATGAACTATTAACTCCATCAAAGGGATAGTTTAATATATATTTTCTCAAGGGTCTTACCCATCTGCAGGCAGATTCTCTGTATGCTGCAAGAGTATAATGTCTTTTGTCAACCCTGAGCAATCTGCTTTTCCATCTGTGTTATCTCTGGATCTTCATTCTGTTCAATAGCCTTTGGGAGTAACAGATTCCTCTATAAGACTATGCCTGGTATAGGAACAATACATCTCCAGGTGCTTGCTACTCCTTTAGTTCTTTAACTGGAAGGCTAAATCTTGTTTCCTACAGTTAGCTCATCTGTGGGTTATCATGGCTTTCCATCTGGCCAGCTTTGACAATATAAGCTCCTCTAGTTGAAGGACTACCTTTTTTTTATTTTTTTTTTTTATATTATTATACTTTCCTCTTCCTAGTCAGTGTATTGATTAGTTGACAATATAAGAGTGTAATTGCTTATATGCTACAAAGCTGATTAGTTTAAAAACATGAGCACAGGAGAAAGTTATTACCCAGTATTTGAGCCACCTGTGTTCTTTTTAAAAGAGGTGGTGGTCATCACTCTGCTCTTCTGCTCTCCCAACTTGCAGCTTAATGAGCCATCATCCTTCAAGCTATATTTTATCTCTTCTATCACTTTTTTGATAGCATTTTCATTAGATGTTCAAATAGAACCTAATTTTATCTGTCAACATTGGTCATCCTTTCACCTTTACTCCAGAAAAGTATTTTTTTCTGCATACTCACTCTGACTGGCAAAAGAGCAGTCCCATCTCATTTTGGATCACTTTCAGGTTGGAGTACCTTAGTAGCTGCCCAGACACTCCTGTTATCAGATCCTACATGGGTTGAAAGGCATGTCTGATGGTTATCTGGTATGACCTCACCCCTATTCACAGTAGTGCAGATGCACCTACACTCCTGGCATTGCAACTACATTCTTGGCATTGAGCTGCTGCTGTGCAGTCCAGAATAGAGAGCCAAAGTGCACTCTCAGCATTAAGAATCTCCAGTGGCAACACAAATTTTTTTCTTGTTCCCTTTAGATGGATCATCTCCTGTTTCTTCTTTACAGGTTGTGGTATAGTTCTTTGAGGTGTCAGGCAAGATAAAGCACTGCAGAGCTGAATTCTATATACCAACTGTGGTTGGTCAGCATGCGAACCAGCTCTCCAGACTGCTCAAGCTGTTGTCCAGCTTTTTCTCTGGCACTCCTGAAGTGCTGTTTTTTCAGATGGGCTGCCTCTGCTCTCAGCTCAACATTAATCAGGATCCAGGAATTTGGACTCCGTTGCTTGGCTGGCAATTCTGAAAGAAAGAATAGCGAGCTGTGAGGCAAAGAATTGATTCTGGACATCTCAACTGGCCTCCAGTTTGTTTTGCCTTACTTCCCCTTTTCCCCGTTGGGTGAATTTTCCCTTTCATTTTTCATCATCTTCCAAATTCATCATGGTCTTTTCTCTCAAATCATAATTCTAAGAAAGAGTAGTTCTTTATAACTTACCAGATCTTTCTGTACCTATATGAAAAAGTCCTCATGTGTCTGGGTCACTACTCTCCAATGCAGTTGTAGCAGTTAGATTTAGCAATGTTTGTTTCAAAATGTGTTTCTTGGCCCACTGCAGGTGACAGGTGCAGTCCCAGACCACCTCACACATTACAGCTGCTACACTGCATTAATACTGCAAACTGAGCATGTAAAGCACCCCATTAGCTCTAGTTCTGCACCAGACAATCACAGAGGGAGGAAACATTTTATTTTTAATAAAATCACAGAACCATTTAGGTTGGAAAATACCTTTGAGATCATTGTGTCCAACTGCTAACCTATCACTGCCAAGTCAACCACTAACCCATGTCATTTAGTGCCACATCTATCTCATCTGATGTTGGAATAGGATTTACCATTTTGGTTATACTTGTTTTATGCTACTTCTTTCTCCTCTAGGAGTTCTTTTTCCAAATTTAAAACAATGAGCAAAAATCTTTCCATTACAGTACTACATCCACCTATTATTATACAGTTAGAGCCAGTTTTGGAGGGGTTTGTGCACTTTTAAAATATTAATTTCTTAAAGTATATTTAGAAATGAGAAGATTCTTACATGAATTTATCAAGCTCTCCCCAAAACCAAAGAAAATTAACAATTTCTTTCAATGTTA
This sequence comes from Empidonax traillii, assembly GCF_003031625.1. Classification (NCBI taxonomy): domain Eukaryota; kingdom Metazoa; phylum Chordata; class Aves; order Passeriformes; family Tyrannidae; genus Empidonax; species Empidonax traillii. Next base: position 60,766 of record NW_020955421.1, on the reverse strand, counting down.
TTCTTGTCTGAAATACTCATCTTTTTCTCTTATGAACTAACCAGTAACTCACAATTTTATGCCAAATATCTATTCAGATATGTATACATCAGCTATGTCAATCAAGCTGTCTCCAAGAGCCCTCTTAAAGTATCAGCTGACCCTTGTGCAACCTTTTCAGGTATAACAGACTTTCTAGAAAAGGGAAAAAGGATCAGTTTTACTTGATAGCCACTACATTGCAGAGCAGTACAATAATGTTACACAATCGTTGCATATTATGCTACAGCACCAGAAAAGGCAGCATTTTCTACCCATGAAGCACTGTGTACATGACTATGCAAAGTCACACATAAGTCAACCTGTGGGACAGAAAGATACTAACTACAGCAAGGCAAACAAACTGTGGCATTAGCACGAGTACCTGGGAGTAGAACTGGCTCTAGTAAATAAATAATAATAATTTTTTTTTTGTTCTCCTGTTTTCCTTGTTTGCTTTGCGCCACTGCCACCCACTGAACAGCAGCAGTAAATTATTAGCTTCTACTGTTTCATAAGAACATATCTCATTTTTTTGTGGGTAACCTGTCCTGCAGCAGTTACTGGCAGTCACTGACATATACTGTTTGCATGATCTGAGGTTACAGCAATGGAATGTGAGATACATCAGAACAACTTAGATTAACGTTCAAAGAAAGCTGTTGCCAGATATTTTCTGTTTATTCTGACAAAGATTAATAAAACAAATAAAAGATTCTTAAACCCGAGACAACTCAGTTGTTGTTTTGGTGGGACAGTTTTACTTCTACAAGGTGATTTCAGTTAATAGAGATTGCCTCCCACTATCAACTTAGTCTCTAGACATCTTGAAATGAACAGGCTGTGATGAGAAAAGGGAAGGACAGCTGTCTGTATTGGATAAAAGCAAAACTGATGCTCAGTTAGAGACACATCAGTAATATGTCAACCAGTGATGCAACCCTTGCTAAAAGAAACAAAGTGAACAGAAACAAGTATAAAAAAATCAAAGTATTTATTTACAAGTTTGCAAAAATAAACCAAGTAGATGGTATATTGTTTTTCCCATGGCTCAGCACCCACTCAGAAGCACTTAATACAAAATCCTCCTAATCATGGATGCTTGATAGTTTAGAAGTACCTACCTAACTCTCAAATAATTCTAATTTTCAAATATAAAGTGGCACTTAAAAATGTTTTAATTAGCTGTGCATGGTGGGATCATCTTATGGGACAACTCGTTTGTCCTGTTTTGGAATAACCAGACAATAATCAGATTATCAACATCATGTACCAGGGTCTAGTAAAAGAACTGGATGGATTTGTATTTGATCTTGAAAAGGATTTGCTGTTTGATACCATATCTAATGCAGCATTTAGTGTACAGTGACTTCTAGGGGCTGCCTAGGAGAGTGAATGTTTTGAGGTATTGATTCAAAGTTTTTCCCTAAAAGAGAATAAATTTCCAATTTTAGAAAGGATGCTTAAAAATTATGTGAAAGCACTGAATCCCATCACCTGGGAGCAGCAAGATGCAAGACACCATTCAGTAAATTCTCATTCTTTAGGATGGTGAGCTATATCTAATTCCTTTTTTCTCTGGTCAATCAATACAGTACTTTCAACCATGGCCTCATCATGAAGAAAATATAATCTAGATTCATCAAATAGAAATATGGGATGTGGCACTAGCCGAATACCAAGATACATTATTTAAAACTCTTGCGAACTGCTTGCAGACATTATCAGGGCCATTTTAAACATTAATAAGTCAGTTTCAGTAAACAAGGAGATAAACCAAAATCACAGTGGTTGTCTTGGGTATTTGGGATGTTTGCCTTTTACTCTTCTACATGCCTCTTTCTTTTCTCTCTAACAAAGACGAATGGTTTACACTTACTTAAATAAAGATATAGCTTCAGATTTTGTTCCCTGCTATAAAACTATCCACCTTGGGTAACATCCAGAGTATGCCATTCCGCTCACATTCTTTTCACAATGATTTTGGAGAAACTCCAGATTAACACACAGGGAAATACACATATTTAATATTTTACCTTGTAACAGGATAAAACAATTGCAATCTGTCTAAATTTTTTAAAATTTTTTTTTAGACAAGATTGATAAAACTAAGGAAGTATTCTGTTGATAATAGGACTGGATAGAGATGTCTTGTTTATCACATCTTCAGAAAGTAGGAAGAAAATCCAGTTCAACTGTAGCATGTGTGACTGCAGCAAGAGGCATGGGAAACACTCTGGCCTGTAGGATGCAGGAGGTTAAACTCAAGGGTCCCGTATTTTATTCTTAGACATATCAAATGCCAGTGATTATTCTGAGTTGGTGAATAAACAGAGGTAGGGATCAAAACCCATGGAAGCATGACCAATGAAAGAATAGAGAGTACAGGACTAGTGAAAGAAATTGCTGATGTGATATGTGAAGGCACAGTCAAATATCTGCACGACCACATCGCTGTTGTCATGTCACTTAATAAGGAAATTTTGGCATTGACCCTGGCTGGACTACAGATGCCCAACTAAGCTGCTCCATCACTCCCCTCCTTGGCAGGGCAGGGAAGAGAAAATGTAACAAAAAGCTCATGGACTGAGATAAAGACAAGAAGAGATCACTCACCAGTGATCATCACAGGCAAAACAGACACCATTTGGAGAAAAAATTATTTATTACCAATCAAACCAGAGTAAGATAATGAGAAATATAACCAATCTTAAGACATCTTCCCTCAGCCCTCCCTTCTTCACAAGTTGTTTCACTCCCAAATTCTCTCCCTCCTCTCCCCCAATGGCACAGGGGAACAGGGAATGGGGTCTGTAGTCAGTTCATCACACGTTGTCTCTGCTGCTCCTTCCTCCTCGAGGGAGGGACTCCTCACACTCTTCCCCTGCTACAGTGTGGGTTGCTCCCATGGGAGACAGTCCTCCATGAACTTTTCCAATGCATCATGGGCTGCATTTCATGAACTACTCCAGTGTGGATCCGTTTCCATGGAGTGCAGTCCTTCAAGAGGTCACAGCCTCTTTTGGGAGTTCACTTGCTCTGTTGTGGGGTCCTCCCCAGCTGCAGGTGGATCTCTGCTCCCTGGGGACCTCCATGGACTGCAGGGGCAGAGCAGCCTCACCGCGGGCTGCACCATGTGCTGCAGGGGAATCTCTGCTCTGATGCCTGGAGCACCTTCTCCCCTCCTTCTGCATTGACCTTGGAGTCTTCAGGATTGTTGCTCTCTCATATTCTCACTCCTCTCTTCAGCTTCAGCTATCACTGCTCAGGGTTTCTGTCCCTTCTTCTTTACTATGGTATCCCTGAGGTGTTACCAGCATAGACGGATGGGCTCAGCCTTGGCCAGTGGCATGTCTGTCTTGGAGCCAGCTGGTATTGGCTCTGGACAAGAGGGAAACTTCTGGCAGCTTTTCAGGGAAGCCATCCCTGTAGCCCCCTTTCCCCTCACGACCAAACCCTTACCATGTAAAACCAATACAGTGGATGCTCCATTTGTAGAATCCAAAGGCAATGCCACACACACAGACAGCGTCCTTAACACTGTACTGTCATTTTTTCTCTGGCATCCATAAATCCACTTTTAACAGCAGAAATTGCTTCTTATCCCTACAGTAATGAAATACAACTGTCAACTTGTAAATCCATCTACTTAGATTATTTTCTCTCTAATCCAGCTGAGCTAATTCTTTCAACTAAAGTCTGCAAAAGGGTGATTAATTGTGCTTAGTGCTTTCATGGTGTTTGTCATGTTCAAAACATTAAACAAATGTTAATTAATTAACAAACATACAGAGCTACAAATCTGCAAATCAGTCATCAAGGCTGTATTAATTAGTTCATTAATTAAGATTTCGTAATTTTTATTTTATCACAAGGCAGTCTGAATGAATTCTTTGTTAATTTTTGAAGGAAAATTGCAAATGCAATCATAAAGAAACAGGAAATTGTTTCAAAGTATTTTAAAGCCAAGTGAAATAATAATGTCTAAAAATGTTGAAAGGTTCCTACTATGTCTAGTTGCTCTATTTTTCCAGCTGATGGATCCTTCCAGACTCCTTCATGACACAGTAATGCAAGCAATAAATACCGTTGCATGTAAAACTCACAGCTGCTGTATTTATCCTCACATTTATCTTTTTGACCTGAATAAATATCAGTTCATCACCTGAAGGATGACACTGAAGCATACTGAAACTAAAAATGCAAAGCAATTCACATAATTAACGGGGCTTTCTCTTCTATCTAAGAAAAATTACAGTGTCTTTAAAGAAATACATCAATATCTGCTTCAATGGGCTTTCACTGCATATCTCAAGTACACTTTGTACTTCATGGCAATTACTTACAATATGTTGACGAGCATTTCAGCCTTATAGAGGCAGGATGCTTCCTCTTCCATGGGTGTAGACCACCTGGATCTTTGAGGTGAATAAAAAGCAGCCAATGAGAATATCTACCCTAGGAAGTGAAAATCATTCTTAAAACATATAAGGGTGTTTTTGATGGAGACTTGTGGTAAGTGATGCATACTTCTGGTAATTGACTCTTGGATGACATATTCTGTGAGTGTTAGGAGTCTTTCAAGATTCAATGGTCTTCTCCCATCTTTTTCTTATTTTGGCCCAGCAGCTGCAGGAGAACATTTATGTTGATTTAGTCAGGCTTTTCTGGTTTTTTATGACAACATAAGAATTCAGAACTTCACCTGCGGCCTTGAAAATCACAGTTGTAATGTTTTCCACTGTAAAAAACCCCAATCCAAATAACAATTGTGTAATTTTTGGCTAGTTTAGATGTAATCTTCGGAGAAGTGGTTTGCTAGGCAACATGTTCATATTCAGTCTTTCAAAACAAAAATATACCTTAGGAGTCTGATTTAGGCTATTCCTTCTAGTGTGAAGGAATTTTCATAGCAGGATGTGTACAGGTACCTACTGCTGCAAAAGAGAGCTCAAATAGCTATTGGTGGTAGGCCCTTTGACCTGTTCCAGGGCTGAAGCACCCACAAATAAATTAACTTTTAAAAAAACTTTTTGCAATATTTATTTAGACAAACTAGAAGAATTTAGATGCACTTCTTAGTAAGGTGTAACAGCCATGGCAGAGAGAATGCTACTGAGTGCCAGGTGAAAGGCAGTTTGTCTTATGGAATGGGTAAAGAAAAAAATTTTAGGAAAAGCTCACAGCCAGAGGAACAATTCTCAATAAAGTAATCCAGCCAAAGAGGACTAGGCCTCACATATTTTAAAATTAATAAAATGTATCATATAAACACAGTGATGAATAGATTATCAAGAGAGCCACGTTACAGTTCAATTGCAAAACAGTGAGAGTCAACCTCAAGTGATATATTACCATTATTTGATAGTTGCTGGATTATCATGAAAGCTTAATAATAGCATAGCCATTGTTATTTAATTCTTCTTCCCTTAGCTTGCCATGCCCTCAGTTGTTTGTTGGCATAGTTTGAAGCTTTTATTTCCTATTAAAATACTGCTCCATCTAATCATGTGACGGGTAGCAGGATCGTGGTAACTTTGTCGTTCCTCAGAATTGTCAGACAGCTTCATCTTCCACTCAGTGTGACAGGATTTGCAAACATGCAGAATTTTCTCAAAAATATCCACACTGAATCCTGGAGAAACAAAACAACACCCCCTCCCCCCAAGTAATAAACAACCCCACTCCAAAAAAGAAACCCTGTACAAACCATCTTCTTGAAATCTTAGCAAAAAGACAATGAGGAATGGCCTCAATATTTTATTCAAACCTTTACTAAGCTTATTATTTTAAACTGGAGGGCTATGAACCAAGCTTTTCAGGAGATTTTTGCAGTTTCTTGCTTTCAGTTGAATGAGAGAAAGAGTATAATTTCTTTTTTTCCTGGATATGACAAAACTTTTATTTGCAGTTCTTTTGAGAACCTGAATTCTCCTACCACAGGAGAGAATAAAACCAAAATTTATTGAATTTCATACTTAATCCTTACCACCAAGAAATTTCACAACATTTTCTCATATAACATAGTTACTTTTGTGTTTGAGAAAACTAGCAGATTATGTAATTTTTGTCCTCTCAAAATGACAGAAGGTGTAATTATAAAAAAAGAAGTATTATGAAATTTCTCAAAATTCAACAAAACAGAAGCCTAGAAATGGACTAAATGTCATGAAGTATTTATGTTTCACATTAGCAAAAGTTCCATAAGCCTAAATGCTTTTGTATCCATGAGGCAGAGAACTTGAAATTTAGGGCCAGATGTCCCCAAGGCATATCACCATGTATAATACAGATATTTTTGAAGATGATAGCCTGGAAGAATCACTTCAGACCCTGATTGCTAAGCAGAGAAAAACAATTTTACATGTAAAGTGTATTTTTACTTCTTTATTTGCATTCCTCCATCAAATCCTCCTCAAGTGTATTGTTGAAGATATAGAAGAAAAAATATAAGTTCTGAAAACAAAGGAATGTGCAGCAAGCAATCTTCTTCAAATAAATTTCCCACTTAACCTCACCTGTTCAGAAAAACTGTAATTTAATGCTATATAAACACAACCTGCTTGCACAAATTTAATTTTTCTCGCTTTATACCTAATTCTGTTTTGTCAGAGGCTTCTCTACCATGTTACAGGAAATAATCTGTAATATATTTTTAAGTTCTATGCAATATTGCCTTACCTAATCAGTCCTCTGTAGTGAATTCCTTGTGAAGGCTTAAGTATTCCCAGCTCGAGTAGTTGCCATATCACCAACCCCCTTGCAGGCAGCACTGTAAAGGCAGGTGCTGACTTGTCTCAGGCTGGTCAGTGGCACTCTGGAGGACATCATTCCACCCTGTCAGGAGAAGATAAAAGCTTGCCTAATATACAAAAAAGTATGGGAAGAAGACTGAACCTCTCCACAGGTGGTATCTGTGCAGCAAGTTGTGGGAATTCCATGACATCACTCCGATGCTGCATGGAGGTAGAGTTCCCATCATCTGAAGGGATGTAAGATTTACTCACTAAATTATATTTCTCTTCCAATTTCTATCTTATTGTTGGAGCAATTTTATAACAGTATTTGCTGTTGTGCCTTTCTGATTGAGATCCAGAAAGCATTCTGCACCCTCCATTCCCTTGCTACAGAGCCTCCTCTGAGCCTTCCCTTTGCTTTCCATGATATAAAAAACTGCAGCATAGATGACAAAGTAGCACACGTGGGTCACTGCATGTGACGGTTTGGACTTGGCTCCCTGCCAAATGCCTAAAAGTTAGGACAGTAGCTCCCTTCCCCCCCCCCCCCTTTCTTCTCTTAGGTTAAAGGAGAAAGAAACTATAAAAATTAAAGTACCCACAGTCAAGCTGCTTATATAAAAATATATTTATATTTACATAAATTTCAATTATGTACAGTTAAGATGCTATATACACAGTAAAAGGGGGGTCCACTCCCCGAAGGGATAGGGAAAGGGGAAAAAAGGGGACGAAAGGGAACAAAAGGGACACCGAATAGGTATACTAGATCAAACTATACTAATAATTAACAAAACAGATCTCACCACGTCCCTTAGAACAGTAGGCTCGGCAGTTACAGCCAGCACTCTCCAAACCTCCACGTGGCAGGACGGTGGACTCTGCAGGTCTCAGCTTTAGATAAGCGAGACCAACGCAGGGACCCACTGTTCCCAAACCTCGCCAGAAGAGAAGAGAGCGAGGTCTCTAATTTCCGACTTATTTATACTCTGGTTTACGTAAAAATTGTGTGGAATACTGGGTACTTGGATACTTCCTTGGTTACAAACTGGTCACCAAGGAAGGCCTAGACTAAAACCATCACACTGCAACTTGCAAAATAGTCAGTAATTTGCATGAGGCCAGGCAAGACAAGCTGCATCCTCTCTTGGTACAACCTGGCAGAGTTTCACTCAATTAATTCTGTCTACAGACTCTGATTATGAATATTAAAATCTGTTTAAATAAACAACCAAATTGTAAAATGCTCCAAGGCCCATACTTTGATATTTTGAAACAGAAAGAAGTGTTCCTCCCAAGAAGTGTTCCCTTCTAGAATAGGATTAAAGTAGCCTCGCAGTTCATCAAATCATAAAATCATAGAATATCTGGACCTGGAAGGATGATTAAGTCTGAGTCCTGGCCCTGCACAGGACCATCCCATAAATCATACTATGTGCCTGAGAGCTTTGTCCAAATTGTTCTTGAACTCTGGTAGACTTGGTGCTGTGGCCACTTCCCTGGGGAGCCTCTTCCAGTGCCCAACCACCCTGTTAGATGAACCTTTTCCTCTACAGAGAATCTGTAGTCTCCAGACCAACCATCTCAGCATCTTTCAATAAAGTCTTTGAAAGCCAGGAGTTTGGAAGGGCAAAGAATTCCTATGTATTTGCAAGCCTCAGACATTCCATAGCTAATTGAGTTGTTCAGTTCTTCCTGCCTGCTCTCTAAAATGCACCTTCCACAGAAGATCTAACTCTGCTGCTCTTACAGGAACATTTCACTTTAGTCCAATTATTTTCTGCACAAAGAACTACGATTTCTTAATAGCAAGCTAGTGTAGGAGACTATATTGGAAAGCCCCTTATTATATACCATCTATCAAGATTAATTATTGCACTTAGCCTAAGGCACATCAGGTTAGTCTCTGCTTTCATTTAATTATCTTCTTAGTTATCTTTTAATTATCCTGTTTCCCCACTAGTGCTAATATATGTAGCTACTATCCTGCATCTTTTTCCTTTACACAGGAGAACACATTGTTTTTGAACTACAGTACAACTTGAACAAATGTTTTGTACATTAAAAGTCTTTTCTTTGAAATCACAGACTTCTTCATGGTAGAATACCATCAGCACAATAACTGATTAGGGTAAACAGTGTCTTTAATTATTTTATGAGAATTGTTATTATGTGAAATGTTACCCTGCTAATTACTTTCCCTTTCATTATGTATCTTTGCATGCATTATGCAACATATTGGTATGTGAAGCAGTTGGGATTGACCTTTCATCATCCACTCAGTCCCTTTCCAGTGAATAAAAGATCATATAATCATAGAATGGGCTGGGTTTGAAGGGACCTTAAAGATCATTTAGTTACAAACCCTGCCATGGGCAGGGACACCTTCCACTAGATCAGGTTGCTCAGAGCTCCATCCAACCTGGCCTTGAACACTTCCAGGGATGAGGCATCCATAACTTCTCTGGGCAACTTGTTCCAGTTCCTCACCACCCTCACGTTATAGAATTTCTTCCTAATGTCTAATCTAAACCTACTTTCAGTTTGAAGCCATTCACTTGTCCTGTTACTACCTGCCCTTGTAAAAGTTTCTCTCCAGTCTTCTTGTAGGCTCCTTTCAGGTACTTGAAGGCTCCAGTTAGATCTCCCTGAAGCCCTCTCCTCCAGGCTGAAAAATCCCATTTCTTTTAGCCTTTCCTTGCAGGAGAGATGCTCCATCCCTCTAATCATCTTGGTTGCCCTCCTCGGGACACACTCCAACAAGTCCATATGTTTCCTGTGCTAAGGACCCCAAACCTGGACACAGCACTCCAGATGGGGTCTTACCAGAGTAGAGTAGAGGGGCAGAATCCCCTCCCTCGACCTGCTGCCCACACTGCTTTTGACGTAGCCCAGGATACATTTGGCTTTCTGGGCTGTGAGTGCACATTTGTGGATTATATCCAGCCTCTCATCCACCAGCACCCCCAAGTCTTTCTCCACAGGGCTGCTCTCAATCTGCTCATCCTGTATTGATACCGCAGGTTTCCCAGACCCAGGTGCAGCACCTCGCACTTGGCCTTGTTGTGTCTCATGAGCTTCTCTTGGGCTCACTTCTCAAGCTTGTCCAGGTCCCTCTGGATGACAGCCCGTCCTTCAGGTGAGTCAATTGCACTGCTCAGCTTGGTGTCATCTGCAAATTTGTTGAGGGTGCACTCAATCTCTCCATCTATGCCATTAATGAAGATATTAAATAACACTGGTCCAAATATGGGCTCCTGAGGGACACAGCTTGTCACTGATGTCCATCAGGACTATGAGCCATTGACCACTACCCTCTGGATGTGACTGTCCAACCAATTTCTAATCCATCTAACAGACCACCCACAATCCATCTCTCTCCAGTTTGGAGAGAAGGACATTGCAGAGGAATATGTCAAAGGCTTTACAAAAGACAAATGACATCTGTAACCTTTCCCTTGCCTATTGATGTCATCAGTTATGTGACAGCTTCTATAAAAGCAACCCACACATACTTTGGGTGGTTATTGAGGAGGATGTTTTGCCTTAGCATTTTTCATTTTTCTCAACAAGGACATTAACAAGCAACAAAACAAAGAAGTCCAATTTCATAGTGAAATGCAAGAGAGGGTTCCTGTTAAGGAACCATTGTTAAATTTTACCATTCTGTGCTACAGAAGGTGGATAAATTAGGAGAAATAGGGAAAAGCTGGATAATGTTATGTTTAAATATTAGTGACTATTCAGTATGAATTATGCTAAAATAGAAATTGCAAGGCAACTGAATGTCATGCTTCATTGGACAAACTGATAATAAAGTGTATTGTCTGTTTACTGTTAATGTAGCAAGAAAGGTATGCTTCACATAACAAAGAGAATAAAATATTAAAAAAAGTCCAACCAACCAACCAAACAAAAGAGGTACTCTCCTAGAAAGCTTGCACTCAGCTAGTAGCTTTGCTGAAGGTACATCTGCACAAAATGTGCTAGCTTGATAAATGGTAACTGTCAACAATCTGTCAAATATCACCCATGAACCATAACCTGATTACTAGCCCTGGCTTCAACTGTCAATGTCTTGTACCAAACCTGGAGATATTTAAGGAGAGGTGAGGCTGAAGGGACTCCAGAAGGCATTGAAAAAGGCTTGCTGTATTTCTGTTTTCCCAGATATATACTTCTTTTGTGTTTGGCAAGCACATAAAAAATGACATATAACAAAGAGATATTTGTTCACTTGTCCAGAGTTTCTGAATGTTCAGTACCTTGCTGAGAACAGAAGAGCTAGTGCCAGTGAGGCAGCTACATAAATTCCCAGATGGGCACACTGATGGTGTCACACATATAAACAGAAATTCCTTTGTTGAGTATTCACATTAAATATAAAAGAGACAGCATGATTTCCTCCTTTTCTTGACTTAAAAAAATGATTTAGACTCTGCTCTTCTTTCCAAAAAGTGCCTGGAGTGGTAAAAAATAACTTATCATGGGGGTTCTCTTCATCTTGCCAGTTAAAACAATGCTGGTCTACTTGACAAGATTAAATGTTCATTTTGGCTACAGGGAGCCCCATGTACAGCCCTCCTTCCTCTCCCTCTGCCTCTCCCTGCTTTGGAGTACTTTGTTACTTGTTAAGAACAGAACATCTTCAGAGCAGCCCCTGATCAGGAGCCCTCAGTCACCTCTGGAAGAGGTTGTCTTTCCCCACAACCAGCAGAGAGAGCCTGGAGCAACCGGCTTTGGCCTCAGGGCCAGGAGTCCTCTGTCACTACCTTGCTCTGTGGCACTGAACCCAGCATGCTGGAGTCTATGCCACACTCCCTCCTGAGAAACATTTGTACTCCTTTTCAGCACAGCTGCCCAGAGCTATGCAGGGAAAGGATCTCATTTAACCTTTTGCTTTGAAAAGGGGAAGATGCTGCTAAAGCATATACTGCACAGTATTAAAAAGAGAACTCACTTGACATCAAAACGTGAGGCGAAAATTGTAGTTCAGAATGTTTTCACTTGTCCATCTAATAATAATTGCACATGAAATTGTGTGCTGCAATGGCACTGCTTTTTGTAAACTAGTATGAGATGAAAATTCTTGTTGATTCCAATTCTGCATGGATCTATGCTAATTTCATGGTATGTTTCCAGTTTATATCCTTTGTTTGACAGATTCTGTGGAATGTTATATTGCAACATCTGATTTATTTTGTTAGAGGTGCTGCCTAATGAGAAAAGTAATCAGTCCCACTAGCCTTTGCTTTCAAATATCAGTTCCCATTAGAGACATTTCTGCAAACTTACTGCTGTTCTTCAGTCTAAGTGGAGATTTTCTGACTGAGAAAACTTTCAAATCCACATATCATAATTTAACTGAAATATAGTTACTTTAACCGATGTATCTATTTCCACTTCTATATTTTGCTAATAGCTTCTTTCTGCTGTTAGGATTTAAGCTAAGATTTTCTCTCCCACCAGCCAATTATTCTCATTTGGTTGAAGTGGAAGCACAATTAATCCACAATCTGTGATGTTGCAGCCATTGCCATGACAATACCTTATCACACTTTTATGGAATGAGCTGTCGAGCTTTGTCATAAGACAAAAAATTCTTCCCTAATATTTAACACTTTTAACAGAAATTTACAGATATTAAATAACAAATCATTATAGCAGATATGATTAATAGACTGGTATTATGTTCCTTATTCTATAGATAAGCGTTATAGTACAATTTCCAGTATCATCCTTCAGTCTGCTGGATATCTGTGTAAAAAAACTAGACTCCTACCTCCTAAATTTATGTTAAAGATATTATTTTCCTCATTGCTTCACTACTTGCACATTATTTATGAATGCTAAGCTACCAGTTGGTTGCTTAGTGTAACGTTACAAGAACAAATTACTGTGTCAATTTTCAAAGAATGGGGAAGCTAAAAGACTAGTTTTCCTCCCACTGCTCCAGTATGACTTAAATTCTTTATGTTATATTTCACTAAAGATCAGAACTTAGCTATAACAAAAAATACCAAAACTTACAAGGTTTAGATCTTAGAGTAGCTACAAATTAAGAAATTTTGCTTTCATATGAAGAGAAAATATAAAAACACTCTAAAGCAAAATGTATGATCTTTCCTAAGGGGTTCCCAAAGTCCAGATTACTAATATTACTATTATGTACCTACTGATAATTTCAATAAATGTTTTTATTGTGGAGCAATAAAATTTTTAGTATGAAGAATTTGAAGAAGTTATACTATTATATGAAGTACTACATAGTTTTTAAAAAGTTTCTTCTCAGTTCCTGAATGGAATTTGTAACTCCTTGCTCTGATGGTTCGGACCTGGCTCCTTGCCAAATGCCCGAACTCACAGTAACAACTCCTTCCCCCTCCCTTCTTCCCTTATGGTAATGGAAAAAAAACTATAAAATTGGAGAACCTGAAATAAATCTGGTTATATAAATATATATTTTATGGATATTACAGTTATATACAATTAAAATATACACAGCGAAGGGAATGCAAGCACCCCCCAAAGGGAAAGGGAAAGGGGAAAAAGGGACAAAAAGGGACATAGAACAGATATACACAATCAAACCCAAGAGCTATCAAAATAAAGAACTAGCAAAACAAATCTCACCTCGTCCCTCAGAGAAACAAGATTGGCAGACACGGCCAGCACTCTCCAACCTTCCGCGTGGCAGAACAGCGGTCACTGCAGGCCCCAGCCTCTAGATAAGCGAGACCAACGCAAGGACCCACTGCTCCCAAGCCTCACCAGAGGAGATGAGAGCGAGGTCTCTAATCTCTATCTTATTTATACCCTGGTTTACGTGAAAATTGTATGGAATACTGGCTACATGGCCACTTCCTTGGTTACGAGCCGGTTGCCAGGAAGGCCTAAACCAAAACCATCACACTTGCAAACATAACTAATTTATTTATCAAACATTTTTAATAGACTTTTGTAAATAATCTGAAGTGTTGTTTTCTTTTATGCAAAGTTACATAACAGCTCACAACTTTCATTACCATTGCTTCATAAAATGCCAAAAGGACCAAATGCAATGAACCTGTTATAAAGTACATGAAATACCTGCTGTTATTAATGACAAGTTCCTATAATAAGTAGATCATTTATCTTTGTTCAAATCAGATATATGTGCCCAGACTCAAGAGATAAACTAGCTTCCTAAGTGTATTGAATCATTAAATGTCATGTTAAAGATGAGAGAAAATAATATTGTGTAAAAAGACTATATGAAGAGAACAATAAAAAATTACTCCAAGGGTTTAAAAGATCTTGAATCATCTTATATTCCAATATTACACAGACTAATAAAAGGTATAAATTCTAATCCACTCAACTCAAACATTTAGCATGCTCAGAGTTACAATTTTTCAAATTACTTTTCCTCTCATCCTATGCTCTTTCCCTTTTAAATGAGCTTTTCATCCTTTGAGGAGCTGACCATACAGAACAGATTCTTCTCAAGCCGCTCCAGTATGTGAACTCAGTGGACAGGTAAGCTCAATCCACAGGAACTTGCTCTGAGAATTTCAGGTTCTTATTTTGCAGAAGATTTGCTCTCCCTTTCATTTTAGAAACAAAGCACAGAGGAAATTGAATTTTCAGAACCTTAGGCTCTTAGCTAGGCATGAGCACCACAGACCCTCTTACCAGGATGATTATCTAATCGCCCAAGAAGAAAGCTATCTATCTGGCTGTGTTTTGAGCACTTACCTGAGGTGCCTAATTTAGGAATAATGTCATTAGAAGGCATGCCATCATCTCTGAAGTGCTCTTCAAGACTGGTCTAGAGAAAATTTAAGGCATGATCCCCCTCTGAAGAGGACTTGCTTCCTCTATTATGATAGAAAAAGTGCACATGTCAAAGTTAAGTGCTCAATACGAGTATTACCTGCATAACCAAGGATATGCTCAGGAATGAACCACTCCTTTTTTTTACTTCTAAAGCTTACCCTCTGAAGAGATACCTCCTCCACAGAACTTACTATGTGAATATATAGTAGAGAGGGTGTCAGTCCATCCTTATTCTTATTCACATCCTCTCTTAGTTACTGGTCTTGACAGAGCTTCAGTTTAACATGCACAACTCTCTGTGTGTTCTTACATACCTAGTGGCTAATTTTTTGTCATGAAAGTGCAGATTTCACATAGGGATGTGAGACTAACATGAAAATTTCAGCAATCCTGAGTAAGTTGAGTTTTGCTTGTGTTCCTAGGAAGTGAGTGTGACACAGCATCAAAAATCAAGACGTGATTTGGAAGTGAAAGAAAATTGTGAATAGAATGCAATAAGAAACTACATAATTTAGTAATAAGGAAAAGAATATTAAAGCACCTTAACAAAGCACAGTGGAAAAAATAGTTTATAAAGGACAATGCACCTTCATAAACAAATGATACTCAAAGACTGGAAGAGAAGAGGATATTAAAAAAACCTTGAGATATAATATAAACAATCATCATAATATGACATTAGTTTAAGATTTCTAATAAAGGGGGGGAGGGGAAGGCATTTTAACTCTTTGAGAACATTTTCTACCAGCACAGAATACTGTAAGCAAAAAGATATCCAATTAAAATACTGTTTCTTTCATAGAAGGAAGACCTTCCATCTGGTGAGATTAAGCTAATGAAACTCAATTAGCCAAAGAGAAGGTTTGAGACACTGTCACTTTTAATTAAATATGTCATTAAACTGTATGGTCCAGCCTACCAGTCCATCAAACAAACAAATTACCAAAATGGGATGGAAACTATTAAGGATAAAAACCCCCTCTCTCTAAAACTTCCCCCTTGTCTCCTTCAAACACTTCCACCCAGTGTAATTTTCATTTAGATAAAGGATGCTAAGAAGCTGAGGAATGTGCAGGAAATTTACCTAATATTTTGGAATATGAATAGTTATGCACTGACGATTCCGTATTCTGTCCATCTACAGAGGACTTAATTCTGAAATAAACTGAAAGGTGCAATTCAAAAAGGCAAGAAACCACTGTGAAATTGCTTTGGAACAACTATTTTTGCAAGTCAAGTGATGGAAGATAGACAATTGTAGAAAAGTGATCAGTTTTTTTCTTGTAGACCAACACATTCCTCTTGTACAAATGTTCTTGCTGCAGGATTCCAAGTGAGAAGCCCAGGTTAATAGTAAACAGTTCTATAGATGAAAAGTTGAGTATTACCATTTTGCAAGAACAAACAAACAAACAAACAAAAAACCCATAAAAAAAATCAAAATCCAGAGAAATAAAAATGCCTACAGGTCCTTATTCTTGTTATAATTTCTGAGAACAATTAAAGGAGCTGTAATAGGAGTTAAGCCTGTGGATAGGTGAGAATCAAGCATGAACATCACAGAAACACCAGAAATTAAGAGAGTTTACATAGATGAGACAAGAAAAGAATCAAGACAAATACTGAGAACTTTATAAAATGAAAGAAATTAAATATACAAACATATTTCATTTGAGTCGGTGGAAAACTTCCTAACAGAAAACTTTACGGGATTGTAGACACTCTGGAAAAGACAAGAAAAACTGCATGGAAAAATTAATAAAGAAAGAATTATCAGAAAGATTTTTTTACATCTATTTCCATTTTCATTCCTCTATTAAATGAACAGTCAGACAATTCAACTCTTGGCAATTTTCTATTTTTTTTCTTGTATTCAATATTTGTGTAGGTTATAAACATAACTTCAGGTACTTTCTGGTTAACCAAATATGTTAGCAGTTTGCTAATGGAAAGTGCTATATAACAAATTCTTTAGTTGGGTTTCCTGTAGCAACCTTTGTCTAATTAATTATTGTGCTCAGCTGCAGTGATTCAGTCCCAAGACGGAAAGCAGCATTCACTTATAAAGAGCATCGTGAGGATGCTAACAGATAACTACACTGTCATTAGGCTGAATATATCCTTAGGATGTAAGGAAAAGAAACCCAAAACATTTCAAACACAGAGACCGCTTTAGAAAACAAGGTTTTACAGAACTAGTAGAAGGGTAGATTACACTGCTCCAACAGGCACCTTTATAGCTGAGCTTAAAAATAATCCCAAAGTTAAAACTTTTAGTTTGCTTATTACTGCATTGAAAAGGGCATTGTGCCTTCATGACTTATCAGGTGTGAAATTTCAGGTCACAACAATTCCACTTACTATACTTGAATTAAGTTACTTATAAAATTGCAGACTGCTGTGTAGATTGGTGGGATCAATCTCAGGGAAGATTCCCTTCTGCCTTTGCTCCAGTTCCTTGTCCAGTAGTGGGAGGAAGCCCCTTGCTAAGTCACATCTGTTTTTGAGTGCATGACAGGCAGCAGCAGTGTAGGCAGTCAGAATATGTAGGGAACCAATTAACTGAACAGAGTCAAGAGTTTTTCTCCTCATGTCAAAGAACTAAAAAAGAAAAGTGTAATCCAGCTTGTTCAGTGCTCTGCTCTTGGACACTTGGAGTAAGTAGAGCTGAAATAGAACCATATACGTTCATTTTCAATCATTATTGAAAGTATTTTTCTGAATACTATAATAAGGGGTTCATTCTGCCTACCAGGACTTTCATTTTCCTTAGTGATCTACAGAAATGAATGCAAGATGGCACTGCAGTCCAGGGAGAGAAGAAGTCACTGAACATCATTAAAACCTTTCTTCTGCTTAAACCCACCTTAAAAATGCAGTCATTACAAACACTTCTTGATTCAGGCATCCTTAAATATAGATTCTGCTTTGTTTTTTATCTGAACAATTTCTGCTGCTTAAGATGGGTTTTAAAGAGGCTTGATAGTATCTTAAAAGAAGTGCTCTGGTTGGATCCAGCTGATAACTGAACATCATAATTTAGGTCATGTTAAGTATGAATTTCTGAAAAAAAAAAAAGAACTTCTCCACTATCAGCTGATCAAAATTGTTTTTTGATAGAAGTCACAGTGCAAGCTGCTTACATATCTGGAGCAACTAACTTCACTGAATTGAATTCCAGATATGAGCTGGCACACCTTTCTACTTCAAGTACAAATTAAACTTCATCAGTTAAAGAACAGTTATTAACGAGTCAGTGTAATGGGTATTTTTAAAAGATATTGGACTATGTACAAGCACTAGAAACTTGACAAGAGTATAACACTAAAACATGTTATCAGATGTGAAGGCCTTTCTACAATGTTTCTCTCCTTCTCATTACACTCCTACTGGGTGTAATTTGTTGATGACTTTACCTCATTTATTTATCTGACAGAAGGAAGCAATTTCATTCACTTGCATAAACTTAAAGATATTATCAGGAGCTGAAAAACTTGGCAATACCAAAAAAAAAACCCCAACAAACGAAACAAACAAAAAAACCCCACAAACAAACCCTCAAACCAGAATGTGTATTTTTCTGTTAATTTCAATTAAACCATATGACCCTCAGAAGAAAGATCTGCAGGATAAGCTCTTAATTGCTTCCACCTTTATTTCTTCTGTTTTGTTTGGGTGTTTTTCTTTAATTTAACACTCCAGTGAACTATCCAATGAAAAAAAACCCCAACATGTCAAATATGAACTTCTACATTTTAACTTAAAGCAACAATTTCAGGCAGTCAATATAAATCAATTTATTCTTTTTTGATGATTCCAAGATGTAGACTTTGATATTTCATGCATCACTAAATCTATCAAGTAACGATTGTTTTCTTGGAGCTGGTAGAGATAGAACCATTCATTTTTTCTAGTGTCTTTTTCCTATGCTGATGTTAAGTTTTGCCTTAGCTGTTTCAGACAGAAATGAATGGCTCCCCCAAGGCAGAAAGAATCTGTAAATTTAGCTTTGCATTCCACCCCAAATCCAATTATTATAACAACCAGGTTACTACTGTTATAGTTAAATGCCCGTAAGTGTTTCTATTATAACCCTTCCTGTGGGAGTTTATAACTCAACCATTTAAAAAAATATTGCTCCAAGATAAACTTTGGCATGTAGGGTTCCAGCCCAGAGTATATTAAAGAACAAATCAAAACAGTAAACCTGCAAAGCCTACCTTGCCCCAAGCCTCTAAAAAATCTTTTTGGCTGTTTTTAATTTTTTTAAATCAGAAAAGCAAAAATTTTTTAAAAAATCAAAAACCAAAAAAGAACTTTGAAGACATAATTTATCTTGCTTGCAAATCAACAACAAAAGTCAGGCAACATCTGGAGCAAAAATGTGGGAGCAATCCATCTCTGTATAAAACTGGATGCTGCTATGGCTGCCGACTGGTTGATGTTTCAGTGTCTCCTGAAGTAGGCTGGTGTATGGGACAGCTAATACCTATCTGTTGTAGTTCCCTGATTTAAATATTGATACATGCAAAAGAGAGAAGGGACAATAGAAATGGAATCAAAAGACTTTTTTGCACATTTTAAAAAGTCCTAGCATGAAGCTATGGAGGACAGATCTGCAGGGACAACTGCAGTGGTAACATTATCAGTGACACATCCAGTTAGCATCCTCACTCACTGATACATGATGTTTTTTTAAAAATCAATAGCACCATAACGTATCAAACTATGCCTTTGCTTATTAAGTATAAATTAAAATCCCTTCATCTCCCTCTCCTGTAATATTATAACCTGTGAGAAATAGCACGCATTGAGCAATTCAGAAGATCAATTTTGGACGTGGAGAATCAATATTTGGGATGAGGATAGAAACGGTCACGGATGGGGTCTTAAAATATAGCCAGGAGCAGACTGATCTAATATATGAAACAGTGCACTGGGGAACATAAGGCTGAACTATGCCACCTTAGGATGCTGGAGAGCACATTGTTCAGAAAGCTTTGATTATCAGCTTTTGAATTTTTTTGTTGTTTTGTTTTTGTTTTTGTTTTTTTTTTTAATCTGATTGTACTTTTTGTTTTGCTGCAAACCATTATTCATTCTTTATTTTGTTAACTTTTTCTAAATTACTTCAGGAAATTAATAGAGGGTTTACAGTTACAGAGGCTCCCCTAGGCTTGCTTGAGTAGCTCAATAGCTTCTGTCCAATTTGCCTTACTTTGAAATTATAAGACTTCTTGTGCCATTGTTCTGTGGCTTTAGAATTTCTCATAACCTAACTACATACTAGACTCAACTAATTAAATGTACCATCAAGGGGCTGTCACCCCAGCGTGACCTTTTACAGATCCTTAATTAATACATTAAAATCTACTAGCCTGAGTACAATACGTGCATTCCCCCATTTAACCTTTTGGAATCTTGAAATAGATAATTTAAGCCTCTCTTTTTTTTTTTTTTTTTTTTTTTTTTTTTTTTTTTTTTTTTTTTTTTTTTTTTTTTTTTTTTTTTTTTTTTTGTTTGTTTGTTTGTTTTTGTCTTTTGTGTTAAACTGTTATATCCACTTTTACTTTCTTTGCCAGGTCTTGATAATTTCCTTGAGAGTATTTTGTTTTTTTTTCTTTTATCTTTTATGAAGTCCAAGCATTTCAATGCTCTCCTTACAGGAAGTGAAATCATCTTATACATATGGATATACTTGACTGGACTGAGTTGGGATAGATTCATTCAGTTCTAGGAATTGCACCAATTAACATCAAGTGAGAATTTGCCTACGTATTTTTTATATAACATGTTTGGCATTCTGAGATGGAGGTAGACATATGTCCATAATTCTATTTTTTAGATTATAAAAAAGATCTTTTACCTTTTGTTGGACCATAGTATTCTGCTTGATTACCAGAGCTTAAGTTTCATAATTTAATTTAAGCACAGTTCAGTTCTATAATCCAAACTATTCAGCCTACTCATTATTTCTTAAGGCTGCTACAGAGTCTACGGAATGACCTTGTTGAGAGATGTAAGTGCATTAATATGCAATATTTCAGTGATTCCATTTACAATGCTAAGTTCTTGCTCTGTGTGAATACAATCTAAGCGACATGAGCAGCTCTTAGAAATGTATGGAAACACAGCCTTTTATTTATATTGCTTTGATATTCTGTTGCACTACAGAGGTTAAACATAGTTGTAATATCGCAGGTCCATATTTATTCACAGTTCATTTTAGAAGGAACTTCCATGAACAGTGGGAGTTCCCTGATACCAAGATGTTGTTTAACAGCAGCCAGCAACTAAGCCTTGCACAGCCATTCACTTACTCCCCTCACAGTGGGATAGGGGAGGGAATTGAAAAAGTGAGAAAAATTGTGGATTGAGATAAAGACAGTTTAGCAGGTAAAGCTAAAGCCAAGCAAAGCAAAACAATGAGCTTGTTCACCACTTCCCACGGGCAGCAGGTGGTCAGCCATCTTCATGTAAGCAGGGCTCCATCACACGTAATGGTGTCTTGTGAAGACCAACACCATCGCTTGGAACCATAGAATCATAGAATCATAGAATCATAGAATCATAGAATTAACTGGGTTGGAAGAGACCTCCGAGATCATTAAGACCAACCCTTGATCCAACCCCACTGTGAATACTAGATCATGGCACTCAGTGCCACATCCAGCCTTGTCTTAAAACCTCCAGGGATGGTGAATCCACCACCTCTCTGGGCAGGCCATTCCAATGCTTGGTCACTCTGTAAAGAACTTCTTTCTAATATCCAACCTAAACCTCCCCTGACAGAGCTTAAACCCATGCCCTCTTGTCCTATTGCTGATTTTCTGAGAGAAGAGACCGACACCCACTTGGCTACAACCTCCTTTCAGGTAGTTGTAGAGAGTGATGAGGTCACCGCTGAACCTCCTCTTCTCCAGACTAAACAACCCTAGTTCCCTCAGCCTCTCCTCATAGTCCCTTCACCAGCCTGGTTCTCTTCTCTGGACCTGCTCCAGCACCTCAATATCCTTCCTGAACTGAGGGGCCCAGAACTGAACACAATACTCACGGTATGGCCTCACCAGTGCTGAGTACAGGGGAAGGATCACTTCCCTGCTCCTACTGGCCACACTGTTCTTGATGCAGGCCAGGATGCCATTGGCCTTCTTGGCCACCTGGGCACACTGCTGGCTCATGTTCAGCCTCCTGTCAATCAGCACCTCCAGATCCCTTTCCACCTATGTCCCCCTCTCTTCCTTCTTCTTCCTCCAGCTCTATATGCTGAGCATGATATGGTCTATATGCTGAGCCATGTGGTCTGGGATATCTCTCTGGTCACTTGGTGTCAGCTGTCCTGGCTGTGTCCCCTCCTAACTCTTTGCGCACTCCCAGCCTTGTCACTGGTAGAATGGGGGAGGAGCCAAAAAGGCACTGACTGTGTGTAAGCAGTGCTCAGCAGTAATGAAGACATTCCTATGTTATAAGCATTGTTTACAGCACAGATCCAAAGCACAGCTACTGTGGATAAAATTAACTCTACCTCAGCCAAAGCCAGCACACATGCTCGTTCATTTTGCCATACAAACACAAGGCTTAAAGTGAATACCTCTTTAACCATTTATATCAGTGTAAGAGGTTTTAGTATCGTGTTCTGTGTGGATAGTTTGGCTAACATGGACGCATTTTCAAAAGCCCTAGCTGATGTTCAAACTTGTTATGCTGTTGCAGAGAGGTCTGGAGTGCTGTTTGCAGATGCCCTGTGCTGAGGACTGCTCTTGTGCACTGACTATGCATCAGCCTTCTTTTTACATAAATAAAAGTATGAAAAAGGCAACTTCTTGAAACATCCCTCAAAATGTGAACCAATTGATCTAGGTGAGTGGGAATAAGATTGTTGTGTAATGCTACAGGTAGAGGAAAGAGGAGAAGCTTCCTGATGAGGAAGTTTGCCTGAAAGGATTTTCCTGTAAGGAACGACTCACAGCTGTGACCAAGCATCATAGACTCTCTCCACCACGCAAAATGGTGATGTTGCTACAGCTGCGAGAGCACATGATATATGGAAGGCCTGATAATTAAAACCAAACTTTTCAACAATTCCTGAGACCAGACAAAATAAAGGTCTACCTGTAACTCAAGAAAAGAACCTGCCCTGAAATAGACAGCTAGACATCCTGTATAATGTATGAAACACATTAAACTGTACCTAATGGATTTGCATTTTTTACAAGAAACTGTGTCAGGCAGACAATACATAAGGCAGTATAAAAAAGGATACCTTAAATCTTGTTTCTTTCCTGTGCTGAAATGTCTCACACTCTCTATTCAGCACTCATGGTGTTCTGTCTCCTCCAAGAAAAAGTATTTAAATCCTGTTTTTTAAAAATATTTGGAGCCTTTAAACAGGTGCTATTTCATTTTCCTGGTTAACAGGTAGAGGTGACAGTGACTTTCATACACCTATCCTCTGAAAGTTTTCAACAGTCTTCCTGGACTTGAGAAAAATCCTTATCCATAGGAAAGTGAATTTATTTATTTAGTTTGTTCAAGGAGACCCTATATTTTCCCAGGGGAGTGTCCAAACCATCATAGTTTTGCCCTATTGCTCTCCTGGGGAAAATTTGCATTAAATAATTAATAGTTCTGTAGCCCCAAATGGGAGATTTATGGTCTTTCATTACAGTGCTTTGTATACTAAGAGGAAAATCTGGATTCCTATAGCCATTAACTTAAAATGTACAATTTTATGTTGCAAATTAGCATTATGGCATGGCACCCTAGGAGTCTCTTTTTGGCATCCTGATGTACAAGACACTAAAAAAGAATGTGGGCACTGTATTGCAATTGACAGTTTATGGACAAAAGTCTGTGAAATTTCTTGCACTGTCAAGTTTAACTTTTTGAAAGACTCCTCTTGAAAAGCAAGGTCAAATTGCAATTTTAGGAGGAGAATAGGTTTTGTGAACTCTGTCATGACTTCATTTTGCCTCTATGCAAAGAAAATTCTGTTCCAAGTCACAGTACATTTATTCTCAGATAGTTTTGCATTGCATTCGACACCAAATATTTTCTGTCAAAATAATTATATCAACCATGGAACTTTTAAAGAAAGTGACTGTGCTTCTATGACTTGGAAGGAACAGATCTCATCTGGCATTGGCACTTCTTTTGTCTCACAGTATAACTGAAATACATTTCCAAAGGTTTAAGTACAGTCTGGTGATCAATAAAACAGCAGTACAGCTACTTCTGTACTGTTTAAATAAAGGTTACGCCTCCCCCCACCATTTATGGAATTAACTGTCTTGTAATAAAACTAAAATCTAATCAGGTTCTTCTAAGAACTTGAGCATCGTGAAACTGAAGCGCTTCAGACACACTAAAGAAAATATTTTCTAAACATCAAAGCAAATTGGATAAAAAATATTACTTCCAAATTACAAACTAGAAATTAAGGAAGATTAAGATTATGAGCAAAATATAATGTTCGCTGCGAAGGCCCGAATTTATTTTTGCGTTACACCTCAGGGTTTGAGTACAAAATCTTTACTAGAAAAAACGTATGCCTGAATTCTATATTGTGGCAAAAGAAAAAGCCCAAGTGCGACTCACTTACACTGTGGGCTGGCTGGGTACATCCCACACTGTTGAGGCTGGCTGGAGCAGGTGGGCAACCTTGTTTATGAAGTGGCTCTAAAGTAAACCACGGCACGAGTGGCCACCTGTTTGTGACCTACGGTTTAGTTTTGTGCATCCCAGCTGTGTTACCTTCACTCATTCTTACAGGAAAAATGCAGTTGAGCAGTTTAAGGGTATTTAATCTGAAGCCATACAAGATGAGAAAAGTTGGTATAGAGACATGTTGAGATGGTAATAATGACTCAAGAATTCATGAAGAAAATACTTCATAAAAAGCTATATGCCCCTAAAAAGCTCTCACAAACAGAAGGTGACAACTCAGCATGACTTTTTAAATCCAGTTTAAGGCAAGGGAGGATGATAATGAATATATGAAAAGGTAAATTAGTAATGTGCTGGTCCTGGATACCTGTGTGTACTGTTGACTGTACATCTCCTGTTTGCAAAGTCTCACAGTAAAATAATACCTGAGAAAAGGTTTCTCAAGGAGGTTACAGTGCCATCCCATAAGACAAAATCTCTTAAAACACAAACCAGGGTCAAGAAGCACAACTTCTATCCCATCTCCTTCTCCTACAGACCTTATAGATCCAGCCTACATCACAGTTCAGATGAAGAAAGCTTGTAACAGAACCAGAATTAAGCTGACACCCCATGATTTTTTGTAGTGGTGTTGTATTCAGCTTCCACCTTGGGAAGTCTGTGATTTCTGATCTGACCATGAAGCTCTTAATTGAAAATTGAAATCTATGTCTTTCTAGCTCCTCATTTATAGACTCACAGGGGGGAAATAATATCAGTTGATGGTTCTTTCATGTATGATATTTCCCAGGAGATCAATGTAAATCTTCATGAGGCTTGAAGGGTCACTTGTATGTTCTTTGCTTTTCACCTGCAGAGGGTGATTTATAAAGGACAAGTTTATGACAGAATAGCTTTTGCTTGTCCTGGTTTAAATAATTGCAAGGAACAATTGCTGTACTTATAAACATGATTGGAGATTATTTTTGATCAACTTTTTATCTCCTATTGAACCTTTCTGAAGGAAGCATAGGCTATATTAGGACTCATTTATTCAATCAAAAAATAAGAATCAAACACTTCTGTTATTTAGTATGAAAACAATTTTTTTTGTATCTTCAACAGCCTTCATCATCATCAGTCTTACCAATTTTTGAATGCAAATAGGTACAGTTGCTGTTATGGAAATTATAGAATTCATATCCAACAACCTCAAAGCTGCAGAAGTGAAGTAGAAATACCATTAAATTCTCACTGCCCCAATTCACCTTCATTAATAGCTAATGTATAAATGAATGTTATTAATGTTGATCCACCACATATTGATTCAGCTCTTGCCCTTAATGCTATAAATCTCATGGCAGCATTTTAAAGATGTCTGCATTCCTCCCCCTTCTCCCTCCCTTCCAGCACATGCACACATTCGGAATGATCTTTTCCTTTCTCCACCTGGACTGCTGCATGCAGTTCTGGTGGCCCCAACATAAGAAGGATGTGAAACTGTTGGAACAAGTTCAGAGGAGGGCCACGAAGTTGATTAGAGGACTGGAGCACTTCTCCTATGAAGACGGCCTGAGAAAGTTCAGCTTTCAGTCACTGTTTGTGTAATTTCTTTGACTTAGCTCCCATTATCAGCACTGTTTTTAACAGAGATGACTACAACACCTCCATGCTATTCCATCCTTTGTTCCATGACTCTCTCAGGGGACTACAACAATTTCCCTATGTATCCCTGCTTCTAAGGTGTGTAGACAGTTTCCTTCTGTTGAACTATTACCAACATGGAAATGTTTCCTTGCTGAGCTTTGTCTCTCAGTACTTTTCCACAACTCCCCTCATTACCAAAAAAAAGGAAAAAAAAAAGAAAAAGAAAAAGGAAAAGAAAAAGAAAAAGAAAAAGAAAAAGAAAAAGAAAAAGAAAAAGAAAAAGAAAAAAGAAAAAGAAAAAGAAAAAGAAAAAGAAAGGAACATCTGAATAACTTGTTAAAGCAAAAGAATCCAAAAGAAAGATGTCTGCCAGGGAATCTGTGGGGTAAATAAACCATGAAAGAGTGAAGGAAGTGCCTAATAATTTAGGAGGAGAAGTAAAGGTAGCTTATTCTTCCACATCTGTGTCTGTCGCTGGAGATCTTAGGCCTTCTCACACCAGAACCTTTCCTCACAGAAATCTCATGAGAAAATGTGTCTGAAATTGAAATGTGAACAGAATAGGTTTCAGCACAACTAAACAAAATGAACAGTAACAAATTGATACAACCAGTAGTATTCCCTCTAGAGTTGTAAAGGAAGTTGAGTATGAAATAGCTAAACTATCAAAACTGAATATAGTAATAACTTTTCATTTATAACTACCCTATTACCATCGAATTAAAGGTAACATATATGTTTCTTCTGGTTTCTTTGGAGGAAAGGAGAAGGGTGATTTTTTATTTTCTTTTTCAAAATACGTTAAGGAGGACCTAATGAAATGCTAACCAGAAATACAAATCAAAGTAATAAAAAATAAAAGAATGAGATTCGTAGTCCTAAGAATAGTAGCAATATTATGGAAAAAAAATCAGCATGGTTCTTATAAAAGAAAGTCTGAACATAAATCATTTTTAAAGGAGTCAAAAAGGACAAGAGAGAAAGAGAGTCAAAAAAGTCCAATTAGCTTTCTCAAGGGTACTTGACAACATTCTCAGTTAAAGGCTTTAAAAAAATAAAAAAGCATAAAGCAGGAAAAAACATCAGTCTTGTAAGTTAATGACTGGTTAGAAGATAGCAAATCAAGGATAGGAATAATTAGGCAGCTTTCACAGTGTATTGAGGTCACCAGTGGAGATCTACAGGGACCTGTTCAAAGACTTTTGCTATTGAAAATACTAATAAAGTCATAATAAGTGGAAAGTCATAACAATATTTGCCAAACTAACTATCTAATTCACATTTATAAAGATAAAATCAAATTAAATTCAGTGCCAACAATTGCCAATTATGTACATTAATAGAAAAATATATCTTTGATTACAAGGTAGAAGTCCCAGAGTAGTTATAACAAAAGAGATACTAGACATAAAGCAGTCCCATCAAAGCANAGAAAAAGAAAAAGAAAAAGAAAAAGAAAAAGAAAAAGAAAAAGAAAAAGAAAAAGAAAAGAAAAAGAAAGGAACATCTGAATAACTTGTTAAAGCAAAAGAATCCAAAAGAAAGATGTCTGCCAGGGAATCTGTGGGGTAAATAAACCATGAAAGAGTGAAGGAAGTGCCTAATAATTTAGGAGGAGAAGTAAAGGTAGCTTATTCTTCCACATCTGTGTCTGTTGCTGGAGATCTTAGGCCTTCTCACACCAGAACCTTTCCTCACAGAAATCTCATCAGAAAATGTGTCTGAAATTGAAATGTGAACAGAATAGGTTTCAGCACAACTAAACAAAATGAACAGTAACAAATTGATACAACCAGTGGTATTCCCTCTAGAGTTGTAAAGGAAGTTGAGTATGAAATAGCTAAACTGTCAAAACTGAATATAGTAATAACTTTTCATTTATAACTGCCCTATTACCATCGAATGAAAGGTAACATATATGTTTCTTCTGGTTTCTTTGGAGGAAAGGAGAAGGGTGATTTTTAATTTTCTTTTTCAAAATACGTTAAGGAGGACCTAATGAAATGCTAACCAGAAAGACAAATCAAAGTAATAAAAAATAAAAGAATGAGATTCGTAGTCCTAAGAATAGTAGCAATATCATGGAAAAAAAATCAGCATGGTTCTTATAAAAGAAAGTCTGAACATAAATCATTTTTAAAGGAGTCAAAAAGGACAAGAGAGAAAGAGAGTCAAAAAAGTCCAATTAGCTTTCTCAAGGGTACTTGACAACATTCTCAGTTAAAGGTTTTAAAAAAATAAAAAAGCATAAAGTAGGAAAAAACATCAGTCTTGTAAGTTAATGACTGGTTAGAAGATAGCAAATCAAGGATAGGAATAATTAGGCAGCTTTCACAGCGTATTGAGGTCACCAGTGGAGATCTACAGGGACCTGTTCAAAGACTTTTGCTATTGAAAATACTAATAAAGTCATAATAAGTGGAAAGTCATAACAATATTTGCCAAACTAACTATCTAATTCACATTTATAAAGATAAAATCAAATTAAATTCAGTGCCAACAATTGCCAATTATGTACATTAATAGAAAAATATATCTTTGATTACAAGGTAGAAGTCCCAGAGTAGTTATAACAAAAGAGATACTAGACATAAAG
>NW_020955421.1:25162-32072 GCF_003031625.1 Empidonax traillii | reverse complement strand
CACCAGTGGAGATCTACAGGGACCTGTTCAAAGACTTTTGCTATTGAAAATACTAATAAAGTCATAATAAGTGGAAAGTCATAACAATATTTGCCAAACTAACTATCTAATTCACATTTATAAAGATAAAATCAAATTAAATTCAGTGCCAACAATTGCCAATTATGTACATTAATAGAAAAATATATCTTTGATTACAAGGTAGAAGTCCCAGAGTAGTTATAACAAAAGAGATACTAGACATAAAGCAGTCCCATCAAAGCACTGTTGCAGTACTTGGAAGTGGTCGAAAAAAGAATAGCTGTGCATTTGAAATTTCTAGGAGCTAAATAGAGAACAGGCATACATACAAAGTGTTATCATTGCAGAAACCCACAATCTTGTGCTTCCTCCAACACAACAGTATTGCACAGATGTCTGGTCCCCTACTTCTCTCTAGAGTCTTGCATTAATGAATGAAAAGAGATGAGGAAGGTCAGCAAGAATAATCAGAAGTAGAAAATAATAAAGAACAGAGAGAAAAGACAAAAGATTCAGATTTTTAAATGATCAAAGAGGTGGAAATATGAGGAGAAACCTAATGACTAAAGGATTATCTCACTGGATTTCATAGTTAAAGCTGGAATATTTTAAATGTGAGATCTCCCAGAAGAAGACATTAAAGGAGTAGGATGGACATTATATTTAAACTCCTAATTCAAAAGTTGGTTTTGGGATTGTTTGTCACAATGTCTCTCTTTTTTATGTTCAAAACCAAGTCTTCAATTTACATCCACATAGACTGCCCACCCATGAAATTATCACAAAATCAAACTGTTTGTTAACAGGTATTAGTCCATCGTTTCTTACTTAAAACAAATGTATTGAGCTTTTCAAAAGAAAGCTTTGAAAAATCTCCATTACTCTTACCCTTATGTGATAAAACATTTTTTATGTCTTGAAATAGTTTATTTTCCAGAGATGTTTTGTAATTTATGTAGTACTAATGTTTCCTAATGATATTATTTTAAATGTTTTTATTTTTCTGAAATTGGTGACAAAATGGAATCTAATTATTTCGTTGTTGTTCATTTATCAATGTTTAATGTCTCTTCAGAAATTTTACTTTGTAATTCTTTCTAAAGAACTTTAAAAAACCCAACAAAATCCCTAAATTTATTTTTGGTCAAAAAAATTAGTATTAGAGTAAAACTATTACCTTGAAAAGAAAAACATGTCTATTATAAGACATTTACATTTAGGTACACTTGCATAATCCATGCCTTGATAGGTTTTAGGATGTAGTAAAGTGTTACCAGCTTTAATACCCTATTTCACATATTACTGTGCCTGAGTATTACAGATCCTTCAAAAGGGCCTTCATATATCTATATCTATATCTATGTCTATATCTATAGGTATATAGATATTTCTTCAATGGCAGCAATACCTATCTACCACACAGGAGCCCTTGCAGATTGATGGGTCTATTAAAGTTTCAGAAAGCATCACAACTCTACATGCAAATGACTTTTTGTAAGAGTGTCTTCAATTCTCTTCAAACTTCCAAACTCCATGGTTCAATGAAAAAGAATAGGATAAGAAAATAACTAGAGGAATTATAAGCAGGAAAATTCCCTAAAATTTTAATAATGTAATAAATTTAAGTAATGGTGTGGTTCTTTGGGTTAGGGCTACTGGGGTTAGAAACATTAATGACTGTGTGAAATGGATTGACAGCACTAATAAAAGGCAACTGACAATATACTTAAAATTTATGCAATTGATATATTTTTCCTGGGATATCTTCTTCTACCACACTTTAAATAAATGACTTAACTGTATTTTATAAAATAAATTCCAAGGCAAAAGTGTTAGCTGAACTATGCACTGACAGAAAAATTACTCTTTGCTGAAGCTTGTAAAGATATTCTAAGTTCCCTTGGAACATTTATCTTTAAGGTAGGCAGCATAAAAAATGAATAAATAAACACTGGCATTAAGTGGAAGGAGGATGGAAAAGAAATATTTGTACTAAAAAGATTTGTACAGCCAAAGGGCAAGATGGGTCAAACCAAAACTATCAGCAATGCAATGACAGAAACCTGATATATTCTCCTAATACAGCATTAATGTCTTGCCACAGTGGTGATCTTTGTGACCTCAGCAAAATCCACTGCAATTTCTCATGAGAAGTCTGTTTTGACCTATAACCTTCCTGATACACACAGGAACATATAAATGTTTATAAACATATGTGCTATCAGGTAGAAACATAAGCTTCTTTTGGAACTTTTCAAATCCTGTAGTTCATTGCTAAGGCACAGGAATAAATTAAATACATTGGAATAAATTAAATACATTTTGTATGACACATAAGTGTCTCAGTTATAGGAAAGAAAACATCAGAAAACGTCAGGAGCTGAATGTAAGAGAACTTTATTACATAAAACCTGCCGTTCATATCATCAGCTGCACTTTTGAGCATTACATCTGCAAAGTCACAAAGCTGTCAGGAGCCATTGCACGTATTTTAGCCTTTTGATACTCATCTACATAGGAAAACTGATTTTTCATTATTTTCTGAGTCATTCAGAAATGAGATTTCATTCAAAGACTCTTTACCCTTTTTTAACACTTCGGCCCTGGAAGGTGCAGGCTCATGGGCTCAGCCAGGAATTTTACTTTAAAATATATATTTTTATGTCTCTTTAATACCTCAAGATAGCATCAAGAGAATAAGCCACATATACTTGTTCCCAAGAGGTATTTTTATTAATAAATTAGAGGAGAAAATAAGGGAACTCAGTAACAGTTCAAAAGGGCACCACACAAGCTAGACAAAATGTTCCACCACAATAATGACCCAACACATGCTATTGTAAAACAGTTAAGTCAAAATCCAATCCCTCCAGCTCCAAGCCACCCAAAGCATCAAGAAAGAAGCAAAATAATATAGCTACCACTGGAACCTCATGGAAGACCAGATCTCACACATCCAGATAGCAGTACCACGACCATACATATGAAACTGCATTTTCAAAGGCCCCTGGAGACTTTAGCCTCTACTACTTAAAGTGGCTATTCTCAAAACTGCTACCCAACTTCCAAGTGACTTCTATAATTCACATTTTGAAAGAGAAAATAAAAATGTCATAAAACTTTAGGGCACTAAAAATAAGGATAAACAATATGTATTTCTATATGTACATACTATTCATTACATACAGGAGTGCCCCTGGTGGTGCAGTGGCTAAACCGCAGCGCTGTCAACGCTGAGATCTGGGTTCAATTCCCGGTTAGGACACTCCCCGGGCAGATGGAGCTCGTTAGCCCTGTAAGGCAATCCATCTACGTCCTGAGGACCTCGCTGCCACCGTCCAAGCTCGCTTGGCCCCGGCAGATGAACCTCAGGATTAAAGGGTGGGCTCAGTTCTGCACACACTGTGTCTCACCTAAAAAATCCAATGCGCAGGCTGGAAGGTGTAAAGACCTTCCCTGGTTCTTCGTTCGTGAAGACTGGCCATTATTTATTACTATTCATTACAGACTGACAAAGTACTGCAGGATTATGAACTTCTTGTGAGAATTTTATTTCTTGTTTGCATCAGCTACTGGTTTAGGAAAAAGTCTCAAGTATATAAAAACTGAAAAAAAAGTGGTATAGAGCTTTTAGGAAAATTAACTTATGAAGCTATTTCTGTTTCTAGATAGTGTGTCTGTGGAAATTGCAAACCTCAGTGTGAGGGGCATTATAAGACAGGAACTGTTGTTATAATGCTGGTTAAAAAGCCCCACCAAACAGTAAGAACAACAAAACCCTTAATTTAATGCTTATTTTTAAAATATTTTTTTTTCAGAGTCCAGACACAAAAATTCTTAGTTCTCTTGGAACTGTTCTCAAGAAAATATTGGGTTTTATTTGGCAGAAGTCAACATCCTTCAGAACCACGACTTCAACCAGAATCAGAACAATTAAGCAAACGAAAAAGGAGGGTAACCATTTCCCAGCCATAAACCAAAAGAGGGAAAC
This sequence comes from Empidonax traillii, assembly GCF_003031625.1. Lineage (NCBI taxonomy): Eukaryota > Metazoa > Chordata > Aves > Passeriformes > Tyrannidae > Empidonax > Empidonax traillii. Next base: position 28,060 of record NW_020955421.1, on the reverse strand, counting down.
CAAGAGGTTTTTTAAGTGGAGAATGATTAACTGCATTTGTGCTCTACTTTGATTCAGAAGTAGCACTCTACATTCATTATTTATTTCCTAATATTGAACTGAGATTAATAAACTAGACATATGCTTCACACCAGGATATGCAGTAAATTCCCAGACCTTGCATATTTTTGTGTCTGGGAGGTGACTTAGAAGATAAATTTGCACATTGAAAGGTTTTTTACTACAGTTTTAATACAAAAACAATGTTTTTGTTATTTTGTACATGAAGACACAAAACTGTACACACTCCAGACAGTTAAACTCTGGGTGGGCCATTACCACCTTATACTCAGAGGATCATTCCATCAAGACAGTCTCATGGTAGTGTGTTCGGTTGCTTGGTTATGTCTTAAAGATGAGGAAATAATGCAGAAAAATATTTCAGTCCAAATTCTGCCTGCATTATGCTCTGCATCATCAGTTTCTTCTGACATCAGTAAAGCAAGTAAATCAGAGAACAATTATAAGGTATGTTTTGCTCAAAATCCCTTGAAAATCTGTTGAGACTTGAAACAGAACTTATTACCAGCCTTCTAAATGAATCCTGAACCTAAAGCTTGCCAAGTAGGATTTTAGTATTGTGTCTTTTCCCAAGTTGATATAAATTTTATTGTTTAAATTATTTAAAGAAATTAATCTTATAAAAATCTGTTTCTTGAGATTAGGTTATTAAAATAAGTAAATGTTTTATGCATTAACAGATATGTTGCCATGACCAAGGTTTAGGTGGATATTTCACCAGGCTTTTATGCAAAATTTATCAGAACATGAATAGATTTAAATAACTGTAAAATCTACATAAAGAACCCTTAAAAATTTTGTTGTGAATTAAAATTTTTTTGTTTAATATTCAGACAACAGGAAGCATTTTTATATCATTGTGATAGAATGCAGTTTGTGTGCACAGCATGCAAATAAATAAAAAAAATTTCTTAACACATGGACCATGACAGATATGTAGCAGGCAATTTCTATAAAAAACTTTTCATCAAAAAAAGGAAAAGAAAATACATGGCTATGGCTATGGTTACATGGTAAAGCCCACAAACAGAGTAGATTTTTTTAAGTAAAAGCAACTGCTTTGTGAGCAGCCAACAGATTCCAATAGCCTTATTCAAAGCAATTTGTTGAATATTTATGATTAAAAAATACATTTTCAAGATGAGTAATTTATGCACAGTGTTCACAGATTATTCAGCTAGTCTGAATAGTAAGTAACCTCTTTAAAGAACCTTTTTATTTTTTAGAATGTGTTTCTTTCCTCTATTGGTGGGAGTTGTGAGTTATGGAGTATTTGTTGCACAGGTACTCCCGTCAAGTATGAAATTCTTTGTTTGGGTTGCTATGACAGTGAAAATAAAAGGCATGACAGTTCAAGCCTGTGTCTTTATTGTGGGCAGATAATAAATACAACAAAATGCTGAAAAAAAGTAGGGTTTACGGGAGAGAATATCATAAATTGTGACTAACATAACACATTTTTACAGAATTGTTTAACAGAAGCTTCATTTCATACTCTTGGCTTGGGCTTTTTTTACTGAGTAAAAATAAATTATAAATATATTTGCATAAACAGATACACGTTTAAGAGAGTCACCAGAGAGTGAGTAGAAAGAGATTTTCCATAGTCCATAGATGAGGTCATCTATCTGAGATCCAAGGTTCCAAAGTAACGGCTGTGAAAACCAGTTTGTGTCTGCCTCTTTTTTCTCAGCTCACTATAACAAGCAAAAATAACTTTTGATTTCTTTAATTACACAAATCCATATTGACTATAATGGCTGAAAGCAGGTATCCTACTTTCAGCTAGAATAGAATTAATTTACTTCCTGGTAGGTGATATAGTGCTGTATTTTTGATTTAGGATGAGAATAATGTTGATAACACTGAAGTTTCAGTTGTTGCTGAGCAGTGTTTGCACTGAGCCAAGGAATTTTCTGCTCCTCATCCCACCCCACAGGAGGAGGCTGGAGGTGCACAACGACTTGAGAGGGGTCTGGTGACCCAAGGGATACCCAGACCATATATATCCCATACCATACAGTGTCATGCTCAGTCTGTAGAACTCGGGGAAGGAAGGAGGGCATGTTTGGAGTGATGGCATTTTGAAGAACCATCGTTAAGGGAAAGGAAACACGTAAGATTAGTAAATGCTCATCGGTCCAAATGAATGACAAAAGTCAGAGGGTCCAAGACTATATGAAGTTTTATTAGTAGATTATATACTTGGCATGGAAATCAGTGTATTAGTCCCTGAACTACTATAAAAGCACATGGCAGTGGGCTTTGGATAGGGGGATAGGGTGGAAGGGAAGAGAGAAATTAAAGAGGAAGAGATTTACTAAAGAAAGAAAGAGAAAGGAAAAGGAAAATAAAGAGGAAAAGAGAGAGAAAAAGGGATGGCTAGAGAAAGAAAGACAGGAGAAAAGAAAGAACAAGAGAGAGAAAAATAGATCAGCAGCCTTGGTTTCAGTGTCGATCAAGCTCACAAGCAGTTGTGTCAGTCTGGCTGATGAGATGCTCAGGGTCCTGAGGGTGCCACCCAGGCTTGGGGGTGATACTTTTTTATGGACAGGTTTCTCTATACAGAAAATAAATTTCTTGCTTTCTATGCAAATTAGTTATCATGTGCAGTCTGTTCTTTCAGGCCTTTCTGGAAATGGGTCGAAGGGCTTTGAGGGTCTTTGGTGTTCTTAATCTCACTCTGTAGTCCATGCCCACTTCCTGCCACTCATGCCTGTGCTTGTGTTGTACTGTCTTGTCATTCTTTCTCATGGAAAATTGCTGCTGTATCTTTTTCTGGATCCCCTTCTACAACCGAATCCTGTTCTTTCTTACAGCATGTTAATAACAGTAGTC
>NW_020955421.1:21098-24843 GCF_003031625.1 Empidonax traillii | reverse complement strand
GTCTTTGGTGTTCTTAATCTCACTCTGTAGTCCATGCCCACTTCCTGCCACTCATGCCTGTGCTTGTGTTGTACTGTCTTGTCATTCTTTCTCATGGAAAATTGCTGCTGTATCTTTTTCTGGATCCCCTTCTACAACCGAATCCTGTTCTTTCTTACAGCATGTTAATAACAGTAGTCCTTAATTATTTGCAACAATTCCATCTGTTATTACTAACAATCCTTGGCTGTCTCCATAGTAATCCTGTTGTCAGTGTTTGAGGCATACATATTAGCCCCTCACCTTCTGAGAATCAGAGCTCAAAAGGGTCTCACTTTGGTTTATAGGGTTGCAAGAGAGTAGGCTTTAGTCGTAGTAATTTTCCATCCTGGCCACAATTTCAGTCTGTAACTTCTATTGAAGGTTTAACAATAAAAATATTATTGCACTTGGGTTGTTATTCAGGCAAGAAAAATAAGTTTCCAAGGCTGTTAAAAAACAGCACTAGTTCCTAGGAACAAACAGTGTTTCTGTTTGATCAAGAGGGGCTTAGTCCAGGTACTGTTCATCAAGGCTGGGGCCTAACAAGCATTTCTCAGCTCATAGTGCAGCCTGGGTGGGGGAAATACACCATCACAATCCACCCCACGACTTAAGTCAGATTCTCTGGGCCTCTACAGGCGTTTTTATTCCCAAGTCATCATTAAGTGTGATGGGCCTCTGCTCTCCTGGTGATGGCTGAACACCTGCCTGCACATGGGAAGTTGTAAATTTATTTCTTGTTTTACTTTTCTGCAGTGATGGCTCTTGCTTTCCCTATTAAACTGCCTTTATCTCAACTCACAAGTTTTCTAGCTTTTACCCTTTTGATTCTCTCCCACATCCCACTGGGGGAGTGAGTGAGTGGCTGTGTGGAGCTAAGCTACCAGCTTGGGCTACATTACAACACTAGAAAAAAGCCAACACTTTTTACAGCTTCCTTGCACATAAACATAGTAACATATGATGCTTATGCATCAGTTTCGGGTAAAGAAGTACAGAATGATCATATATGACATTAGTGGAAGCAAGAATACTTCATTTCCTCTAGATATTGGGAGTTACATAGATGATAAAGCAGAACTGCATGAGCAAAAGTTTAAATCTCATGATCTCAGTGAACACCACACCAAACCAGACCAAAGAAACACCTCAAACCTCCTCAAAACTAAAAATCCACCAACAAAAACTCCATTTCGATTCCTGCCTCAGCTACAGCTTTTCTATGATATTCTTGTGAATTTATATGCAAGACCTCTGGTCACTATTTTTGGCAATGATTTAACTCTCATTTTTGGCATCTTACACACCCCCAAAGCTTAATATGCATAGTGCTAGGCATTCACACATATGACTGATATGCATAGGAGAGTGAGCACCTGTAAAGGCAACATTCCACATTTTCATATAGCTGGATTCCAACAGGTCTAAGATGTGCTACACAACCAGGACCACAGAAGAAATTATTGATTTAGGCTTGCCCTTATTTCTGAAATGCTGTCCTACATGAGAAAAGGCACCCATAAATGATATGGCAGATCTATTACAGCTTGGAATTCCAGGAAGCAAAATAATTACCTATATATATTGTGCACCATTTCAATGAATATCAGTAAATATAGTGGGATTGCCTTGAAAAGATGTAGGAAAAGGAGTTATTAGTCCCTGTTCTGAACTGCTACTTAATCATTGCATTGAAGCTATCATGGGTCCTATAGGGTTTAGGAAATGACAGGTTATCATAAAACACTATCAAAAGTTTTGGGTGGTGTTGCCTGTGTAACATAAATTCTAGCATCTCTTAATCAAAGTACTTAACTTACTTCTTTAAGAGTTATTTTTTTTAAGAATCTTCTTTGCATAATCATCTACCTCATTAAACTGGTTCCATGACAGTGTGACTGAACTCTTGTTAACGAAAAACAGCAAAGAAAAACTGGTGCAGTGAGGTGAATAATCAGCAGTAACATGAATAAAATTTTCAAACTGAACTTTCACCTTGTCAGACTTTTTTCTTTTTCATATTTATAGAAATATGCTTAGCTAGATACATAAGTGGGAATTAAGATTTGAGACTGCTAGGGTTTTCTTTGGTTTTTTGTTTGTTTGTTTGTTTGTTTGTTTTTTGGGTTTTTTTGTGTGTGTTATTTTTGAGGGGGGAGTTAGGTTTTTCATTCTTTTAAAATAACCTTCCAACTTCTAGAACTCATTATATTCAAGTTATGCAACTAAGCAGCACAGTATCCACTGAGCACTTCTAAGTGGAATTTACTCCTAACAGTATGATGATTAGAAAGTTGTATCAGGCATCTCTTTTGAGGTGCCAGAAGAAGGTTGAATTTTTGGTCCTCAGAAGATCTCATAGGTGAATAAAGTTAAGAGGATATATACTATTGAGTAGTGGATGTTAAGGATTGTACGGAGGCAGCGCTGATAGAAGCGTTCTAAGAGACGCAAGTGGTGCCGGTAAATGACCCATGATTCAGATCCACATAAAAGAGTAGCAGTCCCAAGCATTGAGGCCATGCTGCTGAGAACTCAGCTGCGCTGGGCAGGGCACGTCTCCAGGATGCAGGATCATCACTTCCCTAAGATCGTGCTTTATGGGGAACTTGCCACTGGCTGCCACAAGAGAGGAGGCCCGAAGAGGAGATACAAGGACTGCCTGAAACAATCCCTCAGCCTTGGCCATATTGATCACCACCATTGATCTACCCTGGCCTCCAATCGGGAGGCCTGGAGACACACCATCTATAACGCTGCTGCTGCTTTTGAGAACACACACAGGATCACTCTCAAGGAGAAAAGACAACGCAGAAAGAATTGCATCTTGTCGATATCACCTGGGGAGTCTTTCTGCTGCACCTTCTGCAACCGGACTTGTCTATCTCGCATTGGCCTTTTTTGCCATCAGCGGGCCTGTAGCAAGCGTGGGTAGAGCCCCTCTCAAATCTTCGTTCGTGAAGCCTAGCCATGATGATGATTGAGTAGTATTTTTCATCTTGAACAAATTAACTTCTGAAGTTGGAAGCACATATTATTCCTTTAAACAATCAGGAATATAGAATCGTAGAATCATAGGTTATGCTGAGTGGGAAGGGACCCATCAGGATCATCAAGTCCAACTCCTGGCCCTATGGAGGACACCCTGAGAATCACACCATGTGCCTGGGAGCATTATCCAAATGCCTCTTGAACTCAGTCAGACTTGGTGCTGTGACCGCTCCTCTGGGGAGCCTGTTCCAATGCCCGGCCACCCTTTGGGTGAAAAACCTTTTCCTGATAATGAAAGTTGGTACTGGAAGTCAGTATTTGAAAACATATCATACTGCCCTTTGTTTCTCCCAACAGATCAGTTAATTCATTGAAAGCTAAAGGAACAAACTCCATGTTTTCACAGCTGTATTCAAATTCACATTACCAACTTCCACCTGCCTAGATATCAAACCTGCACTACTCTGAAGCAGGCTGTCCATTTACACAGGTTGGAGCTCTCCTTTTTGCTGGAAATATTTCAGTTTGCTTTGGGTCAGAAAAGGAGTGAGTATAGATATGATGTGCTAAATGCTAAATGATATTTAAATATGCTAAATGTGCCCATGATTTTGCTTGCAACATCTATGTCAAATGGCATTGAAAGGCCTGCATATATGATCTACAACTCTCATCCTCCAAAGGAAAGCAGTTGCTTAAAAACTATCCTCTGGAAATAGTTCCCTCTCCATGG
>NW_020955421.1:0-20601 GCF_003031625.1 Empidonax traillii | reverse complement strand
AGGTCCACTTCCCTGAGGAGGCTGTTCCAGTGCCTGACAACCCTCTGGGTGATGAACCTTACTCTAATATCCAACCTAAACCTCCTCTGATACAATTTCAAGCCATTCCACAGAGAAGAGATTAGTGTCTGCCTTCTCCACTTCACAAGGAAGTTGTAGACTGCAGTGAGGTCTCCCCTCACTCTCCTCTTCTCCAAGATGAACAGACCAAGTGACCTCAGCTGCTCCTCCTGCATACTACAAAGCCTGGTCACTTCTTCCCATGGCTCCTTCACCCAAGGACACAGCTCTTCAACCATGGCACACCTTCTGCAGAATAACTGTTCGTTGGCCCCAGCGTCACGTAGAGGCATCAGGTGCTCCTGGCAACCTGTGACATGGAGAGCTGCATTTACCATCAGCAGGTCTGGCTGGCTGGAGGTTTCTGACCTGGTTGGTACAGTGACTTTAGCAGCTCCAAGACACTGAGCTTTATGGCATGTCAACACCACAACTGAGGAAGCTTAAAATTAGACACTAATAACACTGGGGCTGAAAGGATCTCTTTGCTCTTTCTTACCAGCTACTGAGTCAATTGCCTCTATCGGCTGCTCCCAGGCCCTTCCATCTGGCCCTGACTACATGAACTGCCCTGCAAACTGACATGCCACGCCCTCCCTGATGTGCCACGCCCTAACAGGCATGTCACGCTCTCACTGCTGCTCCCCACCCTCGCTGATGTGCCACACTCCTGCTTGCCCGCTCCTGTTCCCTCTGCTCAGGGTTACTCACGCTCCCTGGAGCCTTTTAAAAGTCCCTCGATTGTTTAAAGAAGTGCTTGCTGGCCTGGACCAAGGCAGCACCAGTGATATTTTGAACACTTTAGTACTGTAAATAATCAAATATCAGTACCTATCAAGTTCCTTTGATGACCTTTTTTTTTTGTTTGTTTTTGACACTTAGAAGCATAACCTCTTTATAAGTGATACTAAAGTTTATAGATTTGGATACATATACAAAGGTGAAGAAGATCCTAAGAAGAGTAAAGATTTCAAACGGATATATTATGTATTATAAATAAATAATCTTACATTATGTCATTCAGCAGATCAGACGTCTGAACCATTCATTGTAAGGAGAAATGTGGCAGTAGGAAGACGAGAGTTGCTGTCTGGACACATGACCACGTGCAGTATAGGTTAACGACAGTCCATAAAATGTTACCAGATGGAGCATAGATAGTCCTTTTTATTGCTTTCCTCTTTCATTTTTTTTTTTGCAGGGTGATGAAATTGCATAAACCTCTTAGACAGTAAAATAAGGCAGTCAGGCCAATGTAATTTTCTCATGCTCTTAAAGAGATTTCTCAAAAACTTTTATAGTATACAGCAGTCTATATTGAATGGATGAATACCACCATGATTTTGACAGTTATACGCAGAGATAAGGGCAGGCAGAAGTGAGGCAGAAAGGTCATGATTTCTGGGCAAGACAGTATCATCTTTTTTTGTGAAACTATTTTATGATGACAAAACCACAGGTGGAAGTTTATGCACCATACAGCAAAGCTCTTGAATGTATGCCTGGACTTGTTTACGGCTTCCATTTATCAAAACACTTCAAAATTAGAAAGGGAGACAGGATTTCTGCCTTGGAGAGTTTTAAGCTTATTTTGTGTACATTATATATGTCTTAATTTAATATATAAATTTAATAATTTAATATATTTCTATAAATATAGAAATTCTTACTTCAGATTCTGTAATCTCTTTTGGAAAGATAGAGCTATATAGATAACTGTGTTGTTTAGCCTTTCTACAATTATGTAGGTTATTTAATGATAACTCTATGACACCTGAATCCATTTACTAGATTTATTCAATACTTCAAACTCCTTTGCATACTAAGAGAAAATTTGGAAGATGGAAAATCATGCAGTTTTAGTGTACAAAATTTCAAGCTTGAATATCTGCTAAAAGGAAACTCAAGAGTGACAGACTCTGAAAGATTCTGGGAAGGCAAAATGCAAAAAGGGCGGTAATCAGAATGTACAAAGGAAAAAGAGTACTAAAGCTCTATTGTTGTGCTTCTGATAAAGACGAAATGTGTAAGATTGATCTAGAGATGGAGGAGAAGAAGGAAAGAAATATACAGAATAATTAGACTTCATCGGATAACCTGAATCAGTGCAAAGTGCATTTGCATGAGTAAAACACATGCATAACACAAATGGTACTAAAAATAAAGGCTAATTTTGTGATAATTTTATTCACTTGTCCTTCACCTCGTTCATATTCTAGCACAAAAGAAAGAAAGCTCATACAGGGGTATACAGAAGTGCTTTCATGATCCTATTATCATAACTGTATTTCTGTCAGATGTTATTCGTAAGCAAACTAATCCTTACATATTTTTATTTTTTCCTTCAGTGATTTACATATTATCCCATACGGCATTACTCCCACACTACATTACTCACACAGTTTTTTCCACTCACTTACTGAAGTTCCTATGAAATATTCATTATTGATCTCTTTCTTTTCATTGGATTGGTAGGTAGATACAATAGTATTCCTTAGCTGCTGTGGTGAATGTGGTCTATTTCATTTAGACCTGCACTAGATAGAATATCTGTAATAGCATTGTGTGGCTTTCATCAAAGCTACCTGCAAAACTAAATCAAAAGACTGCTTTCAAAAAAGACTTGGGAAGGGTGAAAGGGAAGTTGGGGTGAGAGAGATATGGATCATTACAAGAAAGAGTTGTCTTAACACCTAGTTTAAGAACTTATTTCACCTGCTGAGTGTTCCAAGATGCTTCCCATCATGGGTACTTTTTCCTTTCCCAATGACAGACATAATATTGACAAGGTCATAAGAGATGAAAATGCAAGTGCAATGTGCTCCCCAGCTAAAGCTTACTGCAAGAAGGAGTCCTTGGTATTTTTCAGTCAGAGGCTGCCAAGACATAAAACATTCCAAGTCTCTGACTAGAACTCACTGATTATTAACTACGTTTCAGGGAATTATCTTCATGGTAGCAGATGAAATGGGGTGTTGCAACAATTTCTTTCCTCTCAACCCTGTCCCAGTCTAACACTTCTATTAGAGCACCAAGACCAGCATGAGATTACTTCTAGGCTGCACCAAACCAAAGTAATATTTTGATTAAGCCACTATAAATCTAGAATACCTCTACAGCAGTTACACTTTACTGTAACTAAGATGAGAATCTGGCTTCCCCCCTTTAATCCTTAATTCTCAGCTCATGACATCCATGACACATTAAGAAAGTTTTGGGGTTTTATAAATCACTACAACATGATAGAATCACCCAAAATATGAAGCTTGATACAATCACTCTTTATATTTAAGCCCACTGAATCACTTGACCTGATACTTCTGGAAAATAAATTCCATGAGATCACACAAATTCAAAATCAATGAATTGTTGTGTGAGAAATAGACATAACAATTTGTTTCTTATATTTTCTGGACTTAATGTGAAATAAACCAAACTTAGTTCCTTTTTTCTTTCTCTCTTTCCCCTAATCATTCTCTAGTTTGCACCAATATCATAATTTCACTATGAAACCGAGCTGTCTGTGATGTACTCAGTACTGGCAGACTCAGTGCATGTTTTACCAGTCTCCAAACTGTTCTATGTGTTTGTGGACAGCCAGCAGATCAAAAAGAAAATATAACTATCAAGTTCATTTTACAGCCTTCTTTCATCAGGAGAGAGAATTTCCGCTCTAACTAGTGATTTTTATTAAGAGGTTGGAAATTCAGACTTGTGGAACCTCTAGCCTTTGGCTATAGTTGTTGAAACTAAAGGCTTTTATACATTATTCGAGGTAACTGGCAGAAAACAGTCATTTCTGCCTTCCCTGAGTTTGTTCCCTGTGTAACAGTATGATAAGTCATTAGCAACTTTTTATCTTCCTGGACTTATATAACATGTGGACTTGTATAACATATCACCAAATCAATGAAGGAAGTGTGAGGTGGTACTTCTAGGAGGCTGCTTCTTCATTTTGGAGCATGATCTTATGGACACATATCATTTATCAGCTTCTTAAAACCTTAAAAAAGAAAAAGTATTTGTAGTCAAATCTCCCTTCTTTTTCCTGGACATATTAACAGGTCACAAAGAATATGAAAATACATCCAACTAAGCTCATAAATCTGTCCAGCAATGTCTTAAAATCATGTCAGGATTAAGTCAATCTAAAGTATTAAATCAATAAAGTGCTGAGGTTTTCCCCAGCAGACAAATTTTCAGGCATTCATTTCCCAATTACCTTCTCTTTCTTTCAAATTTAGATACCTAGACTTTTTGTTTCTGAAAGTGAAATATCTTATGAAAAAAATTCTATCATGCTTCCCCTACCCCATGAAAAGCTGTAAAACTTTCTACTTTCCTCTCTGCTTTGGAAATTTGTTGCATTGTTTCTTTAGTGGTCTCCTTTCAATCCGCTAAATGACTTAAGACAACATTACACTTGCTGTGAGTGATATCCTAGTATTTACAGTTTGGCTACACATTCAGTCTGTCCCAGTCAATGGTGATTAGAGGTCTATCACATAACACTTTTCGATTGATTACAGGGGTTAAGTTAAAAAAAAAGATTCAGAAGAGAGTCACAAGCCCTCTTCAAAACAAAGCAGTGAACTAGGTTACTGTGTTACTTATGATCTTCTCACAAATCTGAAAATTGACTGACTTCAGGGGTTTTACTTTAATTCTCACTTATTCATTTACATAAAAGTCTAAGTGAAAATTAAGCCCTTTATGTCAGTAGCCATGGGTGTTTTGTTTTCTTAGGTTTTCCAAACATTCTCAAATCTAGAGAATTGAAAAAAAATACCAAAGAAAAAATCCCAACAAGCATATGCAGGCAGTAAGTGCAAGGAAGCAAATAAGAGTAAAAAGCAGATTACAGATGCTTAAAGGAATATTCAGTGGCTTTTTTTTTCCTTCATCTCTTCAGTATTCCAAAACAATCAGGTTTCCTGAGAGAGAAGCATATTTTTATGTAAGAAACTAAGTTACAATAGGGATCTTGTCTCATCTCATGTACAAATTAAAGTTAAGGGTATCGTGTTTTATATATTCCACTTCTGAACTGTATTGTGTTTACAGGCCTGTCAGCTACTTTATCATAAACAGCAAATACAATTTTTTCATCAAAGTAGCAACATTTATGAGAACCGAAGCCTCCATCTCACTCACTCACAACTGATCTTTCAAAAAAAGTTCAGTATCCATCATGCTCGAGTACAGGCAAAATTTTATTTTGTTTAATAATACATTACTCTGCATTTCCTCCTATGATTGCACACAAAACCAGACCTTTGCTGACACTTTGATCTATAAAATTCATGTCCAAAATAAATCCTGTATTTTGTAGAACAGACTGTAATTGCCTCCAGGAAAATCAGAGCATGTTTATTGCGCTCTACACGTAGTGGTACAGGTCTATACACAGGATACAAAACAAACAATAACTTATTGCGTTCCAGCGTGGTGCAAAAAAATATTAAAGATAAAAAAACAAACTCAAAGCATTCCTCTTAGTGGATTCACAAACATTCCCCCTCAAAAATTTTCATATGCTTAAAATAACTGTGGAAAGTATAAGTCAATCTCTTCTATTCATTGGATAAAGCCTTTGTCCCAAAATATCAGAAAATTTGCTAAAAATTTCTAGTATCAGGCCTAGCCAGTCTGGGTTCATGAAAGGCAGCTCCTGCTTGACTACACTGATCTTCTTCTAGGACAAGGCAACCCACTTGGAGAATGAAGGAAAGGCTGTAGCTGTTTCCTACTTGGACTCTTAGTAAAGTCTTTAAAACCATTTCCCACAGCATTCTTCTGGAGAAGCTGGCTGCTGGTGGCTTGAATGGATGCACCCTTTGCTGGATAAAAATCTGGTCGGTCCTGTTTCATATCTTTATTGTCAACCTGGGTGTGGGATCAAATGCACCCTCAGTCAGTTTGCAAATGACACCAAGTTGGGTTGACCTACTGGGGGGTGGGAAGGCTCCCTACAAAGGGATCTGACACGGCTGGATTCATGGGCTAAGACCAGTTCTATGAGGTCCAACAAAGCCGAGTGTCAGGTCCTGCACTTGGGTCACAACAACCTCATGCAGTGCAACAGGCTAGGAAAGAGCAACTGGAAAGCTGCCCAGTGGAAAAGGATCTGGGGGTGCTGGTCAGCTGAACATGAACCAGCAGTGTGCCCAGGGGGCCAAGAAGGCAAATGGCATCCTGGCCTGTACCAGGAATATTGTGGCCAGCAGAACCTGGGCAGTGATCATGCTTCTGTACTTGGCACTGGTGATGCCACACCTCAAATCCTGTGTTCACTTCTGGACCCCTCACTATAAGAAGGACACTGAAGTCCTGGGGCATGTCCAGAGGAGGGCAACGGAGCTGGGGAAAGGTCTGGGGCATGGGTCATATGAGGAGTGGCTGACAGAATTGGGATTTATTAGGTTGGAGAAAAGGAGGCTGAAGGGAGACCTTATCACTCTCTATCTGAAAGGAGGTTGTAGATAACTGGGGGATTAGTCTCTTCTGCCAGGTAACAAGCTATATAATAAGAGGAAATGGCCTCAAGTTGCACAAGGGAAGGCTTAGATTGGATATTAGAAAAAATTTCTTAATGGGAAAAAGAAACACTGGAACAGGCTACTGAGGAAATAAAGCACAAGTGCAGGACTTGGCACTTGATCTTGTTGAACCCCATCCTGTTGGAATCATGCCATCTCTCCAGCTTGCCCAGGTCCCTCTGCAGAGCCCTCCTGCCTTCCAGCTGATCAACACTCCCCCCCAGCTTCGTGTCATCGCATTGGCCTTTTTAGCCATCAGTGCGCTTGTAGCAAGTGTGGGTAGAGCCCTTCTCAAATCTTCGTTCACGAAGCCTAACCATGATGACATACATTTTAAAAGCTTATGAGTTTGAATGCTTAGACTTGGAGAAAGGTAACAGAGAGTCACTTTGGAATTGCTTTGATAGTCTAGGACAAACGATGTAATTTTTTTCCTGTGGTTTGTTACTTTGCTTTGTTTGTTTATTTCTTTGGTTTTTTGGTGGTACATATTTCTATTTTAAACTTTTTACTGGTAGTTTATCCTTTTATAAACTCTACAGTTTTATTCTCTTGCATTATCATTGATTTTGGCTTTAGGTTTTGATGCCACTGCAATTCCTTTGGTAATGACAGCTTATCTTGTTCAAACACAAACTTAATGTCTGGTCACATGAGGTATCACAGAAGTGTTTTGTTTACAAAATCCATAAGTGACAGTATTTCCTTTTTTTTTTTTTTTTTTTTTAGGTTGAAGTGAAACTTGTCATAAGTGCATGAATCTTGACCTGTCTGATTCTCCTGCTAAATAATATATTTTAGGAAAGGGAACACAAAAAACTAACATAGGTATTTCTGAAAGTGAACTCTAAAATTTATAAAAAACACTATTTACTTGTTAAAGACCTATGAAATGAATGTGAATGGTTTCAAAGACTGCATTTTATTATTGTATCAGTGAAACAATTCAAATAAAGAGCATAATATGCGTTCACTGAGTGATTAGATTGTGAATTTTGCACAGTTTGCAGGGCTTTCTTTAAGGCCTGATATTCTGGAATAGGACTAACTTTGGATATGACACTTTTCATTTTAGTAGTTTTCAGTTTATGTGTATATGAATAAAACCTTTACTAAGTAAGAAAAAGCAAAAATAAAAAATGAGTAAAACTAGGGGGAAAAAAAAATCATAATTTGAGAGTTATTGGAGATGTTGATTTTATTTTTGGGATAGCTTTTACAGAATTCATGGGCTCATTTTGCCCTAAAGTCTCAATTTCCATTAAGGTTTTAAGTTTCACTTTTCCTGAAATGATTATTGACACTGTTGTGTCCCATAGAACCATAGCTGATCTCTGTCAAGATGTCTTGATTTGCATTTGAAAGATGTATTTGGTTTTTTTTTTTTTTTTTTTTTTTTTTTTTTTTTTTTTTTTTTTTTTTTTTTTTTTTTTTTTTTTTTTTTTTTTTTTTTTTTTTTTTTTTTTTTTTTTACCAGAAAGGCAGACAGGAGAGACTCATACTCTGAATTAGTCAAATTTTAATAAAATAGAAGGGTACAGATAGTACAAAGCCAAAAGATGGATCAGAGATATTGAAGGGATGCAGAAGATGGGAGTGGTATGGGGAAAAAAAGAAAACATTTTGAATATACAGAAAACTGCAGGGAAGCTGAGATCAAATTGTCAGAAAAAAATAAAAAATTATTGTAAAAAAAATAGGCATAGAAAAAGGCAATTAGCAGAGTGCGTTTGTCCCTTCTGAACAGTTAGAATCCCACTTTTCAGTATTTACACAGAGATGAACCTGAAATAATCATCAAGAGGTGAATGCTGTCTGAAGTCTCAGAAGCAAAAAGGCTCATTTTTGGTTCCACGATTTAAACCGGTCTCATTTTTTTTCCAAGGGAAAAGGGAGGGGAGGCTGTCAAGCTGTTTGACTTCTTGACTTTGGCAGTATTTCCCTTTACAAAGGGATGAATTGCACCCTAAACAAGCTCAATATACTTTGCAATAAATTATACTTACTTTTTATGATGTATTCACTTATACTCTAGAATTCTGTGAGATTCTCCTGTAAACCATGTCAAAACACACAGTTGTATTAAAGGGAGAAAAGAGCTGAAAAGAGGAAAGGAAAACAATTAAAAATACAGAGATGACATGGATTAATCTGTGAACTTTTTAAGCAAGGCAGAAAACAAAATTCTAATCTGCTTTTAAACTGTGTAGTATGAAAAATCAGTATCTCCATCTGACAAAAAACACTGTGGAGTTCTGAATATACACCATCAGATTTTACTTAGAGTTTGTCTTGTAAGAGAGTGGATTTTTCTATATTATGGTAGATTCTTTTGGTTTTGTCTGGGTTAGACTTGATTTTCTTCTTAGTAGCTGATATAGTGTTGGATTTTGAATGAGAATAATACTGGTAAACACCGCACTAGGAAGGAGGCTGGGGGTGCACAAGCAGCTGGCAGTATTTTCCTCTTGTTTTTTGGTTTGATTGGGTTTGTTTGGTTGTGTTTTTTTCATGACTATTGTCTTATATTTAGTCTACCTTCACTATAAAACCTGTTTTATTCCTTCTTTTATCCATGTATCTACGTATGTATGCATGGATCTCTCTCTCTCTCTTTCTCTAGGAGAGACTGGTTTAGCTTTTGTGTGCCATTTGGCTAAACTTAGCTTGAAGCTGCCTGATTTTCAAGTAACTTGATCTAGAGGGCACATTTCATTAGCTGATATAATAATTTTGGTTTTGAAGAAAACATTGAGGAAGGCTAAATTTAAATGTATTTCAAAAAAGGTAGAATATTAAAGGAAATTTGAAGAAAACCTATTTAACTAAATAGATTTATTTATCCAGGAATGAGTATGAGTAGATGTAATATTGCTGGTTTTTAACCCCAGCTGGCCATTAAGCACCACTCAGCTGCTCATGCATGCCTCCCTTCCCTGGTACGATGGGGGGAAGAATCAGAAGAAGCTTATGGGTTGTGATAAAAACAGTTTAATAATTAAAAAAAAATACTAATGGTAATAATAATGGAAAAATGAGAAAACAAAAAAACTTCCCAAAGCTGTGAATAAAAAAATGTGAGAAAATAAGACCCAGCTTGGCACAGTGAAATCATAGGGTAAAGGTTTATTTCCCTCTTTTAAACTAGTGTTGTGTGGAGAAGAAAGAACACAGGAGGCAAGATAATAATTGACTCCTGAGATATTCTTTTTTAAACTTTATTACTAGATAAAATACAAGAAAATATACTTAATGCACTATTTATTTGCATAAATGGCCTTTAGGTTTATGAACTGTGTATTTTATTTTATGATTTTTAAGGATCTAATATTTAAAGTTGGTTTGTGTTTGAGCACAGGAATATTCATTTTGCTCATCATAGCAAAAAGACAATATTCTCTTCTGCAGGCAGAATGGAGTGGGTTTAAATTGCATCGTAAGTTTTCATCCTGATTATGATCATATAGTTATGCTGTAAAATTAAAATTTGGGCAAAATTTTGCTTCATGCAAATGTGCTGGTAGGTTTTAGTATGTTTTGGATCATATTTGTTATTGCCAAAGAGCAGTATGCATGTTATAATACACAAAAAACAAAAGCATCTTTTTCTAAACAGCCCTTTTTAGTATGTAAATATGCACAACCACCACATAAGACACTAAGATTTTAATGCTAAATTGCTTGCTTTTCTGGAGTTTTATATGTTAAATTCTCTTTAGTACCATGCTTCAGATTGTAAATAAATTTGATTTCATATTTATCCATCTACTTTTGGGGCTACTTTATAGATAGCTTAATGTGGATTTGGGTAAATCCAGGTTACTCCATCATGACTTATGAGTATCTAGAGAGGACACATGCTAGATTTCAAAAATTTTAGAGTTAATGGTGGGCATCATTAATTTGTCAGTGTACTGGGAAATTCTTAGCTTCATTCTTTGAATAATTTTTGTCTTTTTACTCACAGAAAACCACCTACATGTGGAATGATTGTCATTCCTTTAAAATTGAGGGAAAAAATAGAATAAATAAAATCTTTTCAATAACCTCCTCTTCCTATTACCAAACTTTTCATGTTCCCTTCACATTAGATGAGAGCAACTTAAAAGAGATTAAGTGTCCTAGGTAAATCCTAGCCATGAAGAGACAGAGGCACATATAAGGGAAATTAATTTCTCAAGTTGACTAATTTGTGCTCTGGATTCATCCCTCTGCACACAGTTTTAAAAAAAGGCTCATGTAGCTGTCCTATGCAGCTTCATAGAATGTCTAGTCACAGGTAGTTTAAAACAAGGACCTGCCAACCATAAAGTTAAATGAGCTAGAAAAGAACAGAACAAGTTATAAGAATATAGAGAATCTGCTCCATGAATACAGATAAATATGCACTTAAGCAAATAGTAAATATAGGATTGGGAACAGTAAGAATTTTACAGTATTAGACAGGAAGAATATACATATTAGGAAGAAGAGCTATTAAGCTTAAAGACCATATAATCAAGAAAAAGGACATTTTTGTGTTCTGGTTTACTATGAAGAAGTTCCCTCTGTGAGATGTATTGTTTTCTCTGTTCAGTTTTAATTTCATTTTTGTCAATATTAATACAACAAATACAAACCTTGTATTAACAGAAACTGTATGCTTATGAAAACTGCAAAATGGTTGGTGGTGAATCTTGTGTTTAATCTCAGGCAAGGTGCAGCTCCTGTAATGAGATTAAGTTTCTCTGCAGCCAAAGCTTTGACTCACAAAATTTTTAGTCATAGGGTTAAATATTGCAAACATATTCCATAACTTCTGTTGAAAATTATTATAAGAGCACTATCTATGTATTTCTTCCATCAAATTCAATGCCAGTTTAATTTGCAGGATTGTATTTCAGTCAATAAAAATTTACTATGAGCCAAATTAACTTTAAAATGGTGATTTAGAGAAAAGAGTCCCTTCTTAAACACCCAAATTTTGTTCTGATTCTTTTCTGTGGAAGAACAGCATTAAAGGGTAATTTATTTTTTTTATTTTATTTTTAATATGTCCTCTTCATGTCTACATGTGTGGAGTTGTTCAAAACCACAGGTTTTTATTTGGTTTCATATAAAGGAGATCCACTGCTTTTCAAGAAAAGGTACAAATATCATGAAGGCTGCTTTTATGCTTCAAGTTATTATGTTCCTGTAATATCAAACCTTGTATTCAATTAGATCTTGATGTATGAACTTCATTTCCTATTGCAATCCATCAGACATTTTAAAGGGTGAACAACAGAACTGCTGAATATGATAAACATGTCAAAGTCGATGAAGGATTATGATCTGGTATGAATATTGTAACTTTCATGTAATAACAGTACAGTTAGAACTGTTTGTCAACACTTCATTATAATTACCTGCTCTTGGGGACTGCAGGAGTATTCCTACTTGTATGGTTCTTCAGAGCCAAAATTGCAATTTAAAAGCTTTCCAGAGTGAGCTTTCTTCTCTAAAGTAGCTTATTTACTCTCCATAGTGTCCTTCCTCAAATTTTAAGAAGTATGATTGAACTGACAAATGTATCCAAAAATTCTCTTTTTGAAAAATATTTGCATTCTATTAACACCATCATTGCCAAAATTTGCTTGAGCTACATTGAAATACAGATAAAATAATGATCACTCCTGGTTGCCACTGCCACAGCCGTTTCCTTGCTTTTACAGACAGCAGTAATGATAACATGCTTCATAGGTAAGTGGCATGTCCAGGTATGTGGTATATCCAGGTAACTTCCTTGTTCCAGCATTGCACAACTACAGCTAGAGACAGATTCAACCAACTGGTCACTAACAGATCTTTTCATAGAAGAAAAGTAAGAAAGAATAAGACCACAAAGCTGGCAAGCTGCTTCTCTATTTCTTCCACAGTTTCTACTAGCTAACTTGTGGCTCTTCAGAGCAATGACTGATCTTTACACTCAAAAAGCTTAGGGAAGAGCTCAGGTCTCCTTTAACCTGCTTTGCCCTTTCAAGTCAATTTATGAGACCTTCCTATCAATCACAGGTATGAGTAGGCTAAATCCAGAAGAATGTTTGAGAACTGTGAGAGGGTTCGGTGAAATGAAGTCCCATCTCTTCTTGGGGAATTAACTAAAAGAACTTTTAATTAAGTTAAGAAAAGACTTGGGCTGATCAGACAACATAGGGGGGCATAAAAAACCACTGCCCAATCAACATGGCCCCTGCCTTCTATAGGGCAGGAGCAGAACTTGCTGGAATAAGGGGAATAACAAGGATGAGCAAAGGTGGAGTATTCAAATAAAAACCATAGATGGACAATATAACCTTGTATTGGTAGTACAACACTACCACTACAGCACTAAATGTTAACCAATAAGAAAACAGGGTTTACATACACAAGAAATGAGTATTATATATGAAAATATAATACAAGACATTAAAATCTATTAAATCCACAAAAGCCACCTCCAACAACTGTGGGGAGGAAGAAAACACCATGTAAATGTGAAGTTATTACTTAAAATACATTAATATATGCAACAGAATTTACTCAATTAGACAAAATGAAGAATGAAATTGCAATTGATACAATATAGATTTTCTTTGTTCAAACTGATTTGAAATGCACAGCAGATCATACTTGCTGAAACATTTAACAAATACCAGAAACATTGTGAATTTCAACTTGCACTTCCAAAGTTAAGACAAATTGCAATTGTTCAAGATTACATACTGAGAGTGCAATTAAGTTGCCTAAAATTATATATCTGCTGCCTATGGCTTCCAGCTTCTATTGTAGAAGTTCATAGATCTATATCATATTTCACCTACAACATGCAGCTGCTCCAAGTACCTTATGTCTCTAAAATGACATGAGACATCCATGCTGGGTGAACCAATAATATGCATGCTTAATATGCAGACGTAAGACCACATAAAAGTATTAACAGAAGCACCTATTTCCGAAGAAGAAATGTAAATATTACATGTGTGGGGAAGGGGAGCAGGAAAGGCACATATATCAGTTATACATATAAGTGGAAAATGTAACCACTGACTATGGACAAAAAGGAAGAAGTAACAGTGAAGTAACAGTGCCAATATGACTAAAGAAAGTAAGATGTGAGGGATGCTAGCTATAAAAATAGGCTGAGAACTGAGTGTTAAGTGCAGATGGGCATATATTAAATGATGGTAGTTGTGACAACACTGAAAATACACCTTTGGGCTATGTGAGAATAAATAAGAAAGATAAAGTCACATTGTACAATATGTAGAGAATCAACATTACCCTATGTATAGCCTCTGGATATTTTGAGGTAAGAGTTTTGATGTCTGAATATTTTCAAATAAATTCTATTATTTAAAAACTTTCATTAAGTTGAGGAAATATGAGAAAATTCTGAAGAAGTGGAAAACATGAAAAAAAAAGCGAGAGTGTGAGTTCATAGAAATATTTAAGTATGAGAGAAATTTCTCAGGAAATATAAAGCAGTTACAAAATCTGTAGCATAATGATGGAATAATCATAGAACAAGGATTTTTTTCCCAAGCCTTTACACTAATAAAATTGCAGTTCTATCTGATAAATACTACTGTGTTGATGCATACTTTGTTTTCTCAGAGGTCCTTAAATAACACACTAGATTTTTTTCAAAAAATATTATACTGTAGTAATTATCATGGCATTGAGTAGATGTAATTTAAAACTGGTTTCTTAACTATACTTCCCTATAATCCAGCAGGGAAATATTATGATAAGGCATATTTTTGAAAATTATCTTTTGGATTTTTTTTTCTAAATTTTTACCTATGACCTATGTGACATGGCAACTTTCTAGTGGCTGCTAAATGACACTGACCGATGAAAGTACTGGTAAGTACAACTAATAAAACTTATTTTTCCCCTTTAGTACAGATAAATACAAGTGATTTAAAATTTTGCATTTGAGAGTAAGTAATACAAGTGATATCCGTCTGTACAAATTTTTGAATTGTTGAAATCAATAATTTAAAAGAAGACAGATTTCAGCACCAAAGTTTGTTTCAACATAAGTTCTCACTTGCAGTGGTTGTGAAAACAAATGGAAAGAGGAACATCAGAAAGAAAGGGAACTTTGTAGTATAGAAAATAACGAGAAAATCTGCAATTCTATATCTCTATATTAGAGATGCAGGGGCACCTCTAATCACTTGCCTCCACATAGGCTCTGTACAGGCAATCTTCTCTGGTTCCAAACAGTCATAATAATCTGAATTGCAATATATGAGTTCCAGCATGGCTAATTCTCTTAAGTATTGGACGCCTTCTTCTGCAGTCGTCCACTTCTTTGGCGAACTCATTAAATATTCTTTAAATGGGTATTTTTCCCTCACACCATGGAGGATTCGGAGCCAGAGACTGACATTGTATGTCTCTCTCGCGATTTCCTGTTCTATTTCACGGTCCATAGCGAGGGATCTATCTGCAATTATATATCACAGGACAACAGTGAAGACTGTAAAATATTAGGAACATCACCTGAAGTGGGGCTACAATGCTAATGAGTAGTGTGGAAATCCTGACAGAAGCTCAGTTGCTTCCACAACTTCCTTATAACAATTTAGGCAGATGCTTGTAATCTACTGGTTTTAAGATTTCAAATGAAATCCACACGAACTGCTGCTGGAATACAAGCACTACAGTATAAGTCCTCATTTAAAAATGTCAATACATGAGTTGTTTGTCAGGAATAGATAATTAAGAAAAATACCTGATAGTAAAGGATTTTCAGACTTGCTAGTAACTGCGTAGTGGAAATCCAATGACTGGAATTTTTGACCAACTTGATCTTTAAATATAACAGATTTACCCTCCGAGTCACTTTGTGTTGGGAAAAACTGGTAACTTCAAAAACCTGAGCATATACAATTTGTGAGAATCATATTCTACATTGAGGGAATAAGGCTTTTACAGCATCAGCAAGTCAACAGTGTTGCCAGAGCTAACTCTTGAAAGCTGCAGGTTCATCAGAACTTTCACTATTCATTTTAACAGGGGAAATGTAACCATATGATCCTCTGTCCTTGCACACTCTTTCCTTCTGGCTATCTGATGCAGGGCCTTGGAGAGGACAGGATTTTAGAACAGCACAGTTCTGGGAGTAGACCATGACCAAGGATTATTTTTCATTCCATGAGGCTGTTTTCCTCAGAGGTGAGGAAAGAATAACGCACTTCATTGTGCACCCTTAGACTCTCTCATGCCTTGATGTGTTCTTTTGATTTCCTTTTATCACCTTCTTAAGCAAGATCAGATAAATGGCGACACCCAGGGTAGACCAGTACTGTGGAACATGCTAATAATCAAATATTCCTGATGTTATTTCTCCAAAAATATGATCTTTGCCCCTTTTCCAGCCACACTATCTAACTTGTGAGAGAGGTTAGAAAGACAAGTAACCTCATTGCTTTCAGAAACCTACATCCAGCTAATGTAGCCATATAGCAAAAATGTGAGCCAAGAGAGAGGAAATATTTTTGGTCACTCTTAAGACAAAATAGTCAATGTTCAGCTTCTCATCTGGAGTATTTTTTTCATTATTATGATGCTTAAAGATTTGTTCTAAGAGGTTCCTGTAGAAGAATCGAATCAGTGTTATTAACAGTGCCATTTTCTTTCTGAGTGAAAGATTTGATGCCTCCACAATAGCAGTTAACACCACTGAGCCAATAAAGAAAACCAATGCAATATAAAACATTTTTTTCATTTGAGTTTTATTAAGCTTTGTAACATTTTCAGTTTTCCATGGTCCATAATGTAGTCATCTTTTCTATAAGGAAGAAGGAATTCTCAAAGTGCAATTTGTAGTCATGACACCAGCATAAACATTACTGTAAGGAAAAAGTAATGGTACCTTTGGGGAAAATTTAAGTTAGGTGATGGTACCAAGGAGAGACATTTCAGTCTACTTAGAACTGCAGGTGTTTTTAAGAACCAGGTAAATATGTAGGACATGAATTACTTACTACGAATACATAAACAAAGTGGCAAAGATGTAATTCTTAAAATAAATAAATTTATGTAGGTTTTTAAAGATCTATTGTAAGGAACATGGAATGTCCTAACTGATTAACTATTGTTAGATTGCCATTGTGTCATACTAATGTTAGTCCTGGGCTAATAATTAGTTTCCTTCATTATCAGCACAGTAAAACTAATGGGAATGTGTAAAATGCAGTTTTCAGGCAGTGCAAGCAGGAAGGTTACCTAGGGTAACCCAGAGTATATTCCTGCAAATTATTAATTTGCACTGAATTAATATTTAGATAATTGCTGAGTCGTTTTTTGTGAATACAGGAATATAAGAAATTTTAGCATCAAAATGTAGTCCTTAAAAATGTGCACTTTTAAGTGAACAGTCATTTCCTGTGAAAAGTTTTGTTGCTGAGAAGTTTTAGTAATTTAGATAAGGGAAACTATTATGTGTGAGAAACAAAGAACAGAAATATTAAATTGATATAGAACTTGTTAAAATATTTAAAATACAAATTTTAAATATAAATATTTATACAATGTAAATATAAGCATACATATTTATAAACTGGAAGACCATTGTGACTTATTTGTGATTTCAAATTTTACAAAAATCTCAAAGTTTTAAAACTAGTAGAGTTATAACTTAAAGCTACTCATTCATAGAAAGTATCGTTTGCAGCTGTTGACATTATAATATGAGTTTGATGAGCACTCACTATAGACTTCCACAATTAACATTTACTTAGATTCCAGTTTGAAACTGCTGAGACATTCCTTTTAGGACGCTGTATTACATTATTTTTTTATCCAATATTGTTTGAACAATAAGAAAAATTACAGTTTTGCTTTTAAATAGTTTCCACCATGTGTGAGCAATTTTTGAAATCTAAATTTGGAAACCCTAAATTATACATGTACTTAAAATGCTTCTAGTAGTGAATATCTGTAATCTTTAATTCTCAGTTTAGTGACTCATAAATGCTAAGTCTTTTCCACCTTAATCCACTTGTTTTCCTCACTCCCAAAAGTTCAGTTATGTCTTGCAATTTGTAAATAAACACATCAAAAAAGTGTCCATCATTAGACAATATTTGCAACGTGCATTTCCAATTCAGATTACTTATTTTACAGACTCCGTGTGCATTAGCTCTCTTCTGAGTGCTTATCTTTTCTCTCATGTGGTTATATTGCTTTTTTGCCAGCTTTTAAAAGGAAGCTTACAAGCTCCCTCTCCATAGTGTGCTTGCAGTAGGTTGCAGCTGCTCTGTCTGAAACTGTTGGTGGAGTGCTTAGAAATGAGACTCTGGCAGAGGATCAGACACTTCTTGAATCCTTTTAACCAGGCCTTTGAATTTGTAAGTGAAGTCAGTATTAACGAACTGAGCCTGAAATCAGTTCAAGCAAAAGAAAAAAAAAAACACAGAGAAAGAAGAGGCCAACCAATCTTATCAACCAATAAGGAATATTATTATTTTTAGTATTATCTTGATCTCAGTACTTTATCTCAACACAATTACCAACTTCTTCAAGTGCTGGTTTACACCCAAGAAAGCTTTTATGCATTTGTTATAATTAAAATTAAAGCATGAGATACCATGAAAAAATTATGTTCAGCATTCTTTTATTTATAGACTGATGGATTAAGTTCTTTTTAAAAGCAATAAATGAATGAACAAATTTTTTCATCTATTAAGAATATGTAAATACTGAATATATTTGTAGAATATCAATATTTAATACTCATCACTATCATATTGAATTAAAACAAGACATTGTTAATAATGTTATTGCAATACAGTCCAAAGGCAATGTAGCAGTTCAAAGTTCTAAATAGTTTTATAAAGTAATTTAGTGAAGGTAATTCGTAAGATAGCTTCTTCAAGCAGAATGATGGAGTTATATGCACAAATAAGAATATATCTGTTAAATCAGAACACTGATTTAAATGTAATCTACACAAATTATTCATGCTTGTATATGTTCAAATTAAAGACGTGTCACATTATAATTACCTACCAATGCAGATTTGCTCTAGTCTTAGGAAATAAATAATTTAAATATTTCCATGCACATATCTCTGTATGATTGACTAGCTCTTACAAGAATTTATAATTTGTGTTTGCCCTTTGTGCTTTACAATTTATTTACTTCTGTGTAACTTTTTAACCCTGTTTGATACTGCAATTATTTGAAGGAAATCTTTCCTGTGTATGTATATTCATTCTCTACTCTAAAAGCATTCATTTTTATGTTCTTGATTTTTACTTATATCATTCCGGTTAACTACTATATTCTATGTGGATAACAGAACATGGTGAAGGTTTATGATTGAGTTAAGCACTTACTTTTGTGCACATACACACGTGTGGGCACAAATGTATGAAGATAGGAATCTCTTCTCATACCTTAAATAGCTGTGACCGTTGCTGAAGTTTTGGACGAGTGACTCCAGAGACCTTACATGTCATTCTGGATATTCACATTCTGGATGTAAGATGGATCTCTCTCTGAGATGTTCTTTATGAGAAGGTAACGTGCCTAAAGGACATTTCCTATAATGTCTTAGAAGGAGCAGAGAATATAAGAAATTCTTGCTACCTAGAAGACTATTTTTGGCATAACAATTCATAGTATCCATTTCTTGATCTATACACTAATAGATATTTGCATATCAAGATAATAATAAAGTTTAAAGCTTTCCACTTATTTAGGGCCATTTACCACAAGAATGAACAGATAAATTTAATTAATTCTTATTTCGTGTGCTCCTGAATTATTGGGAGAATCTGAAGCAGCTTTTAAGAAGTGGTAGTACAAAACATAACCAGTGCTCCTTCTTTCAGAGAATTCTCAGACTATTCCCTAGGCATAGTGTTGAGCTAAGAAGAAGTGACTAAAATAAAATCAACAGTTAAAATTCTGGATTTTTCAGAATATATTTCAAAGACTTAAAGATCCACTGTGTGATATTTAAGTAGCAATATCACCATCTGAAGGCCCAAGTTCAAATTAACATGGAAATACTTCCTGTTCAACCATTATTTGGATCCTCACTCAATATTTATTACTCATCTGTGGACAGGAATCTAGGCTAACAAGAAGAGAATGTGTCGAGAAAAAAGTTGTAAAATGTGATAAGGAAATTTTTGCTGTGGTTTCTATCGGATGCCAGACAAAGACACATGACTGTTATAAACTCTGTGAATCAAATATTCTGTCTTAATAAACAAGGGAAAAATAATTTATAAAAGATAATTAATGGACTGATTCCTCAATTTTCATAATCATGTTTAGGGACCATTTCATTCTTCACTTACAATTAGGGACCATTTTGTTCTTCAGTTGTAATTTTTTCAAAAAAAAAAAAATTGAAAATAAATTCAGTACTGTTCTGGACAACTGCTTTTAATTTATTCTTAAGCAAGGCTATTTCTGTTATAATCTACTAACTGGAAACAACTTTGCATAAAACCACAAACTCCATCTGTCACTTCATCAGAGAAAGCTGAGAAAGCTTAAGAAAGTGTAGAGGATTAAAGCCTTTCTCACAGGTGATTTCTTTTTTTTTTCTGACTATCTAGAATTAAAATATTGAATATAAATAATGGGAGGGATATTAAATAAAATATTAGGAGGATTAGAAGGATATTGGAAGGATAACAAATAAGCCTGAATCTCTTTTGCAACCTGGAATAAGCTTCTCTGAGACTTTAAGACTTTTTTGCGTGGTTTTGGAATTAATGATGAAACTAAACAGTAACATTATTTGCACATATGAAGAATCAGATTTTGGTATCTGGGCTGTTATTGACTGCCTTTAGCAAGAAAATATGATTTGCTATGTAATAACAGATGTTAAAATAAGGAATCAGTGCAAGAAGGACAACTAAAGACAACTTGAAATTTTAGAAGAGAGACAATGAAATAGACAACAAACCATTTTATCAGGTGAATAACTAAACTAGCACTGAAATGTGATATTTGTATCCCTATG